>NC_045560.1:93775615-93933115 GCF_009819795.1 Aythya fuligula | reverse complement strand
GGAAATATGATAGTGGTTTCTTAAAAAATGATGCAAAAGTCTTTCAGTAATGGTCACAAGGTTTTCAGAAATATCTTCTGTTGCAGTGGACTGGTCATAAACCAAGTACAATATTCTTTGGAATTGCTTGTACTCTGTCAGCACAGACTAAGTTATTGAGCTGGGACATGTGCTGAGACTCTGAATGGGCTTGGGTTTTCTGCCTCCAGTGAGTTCCAGAGCCTGAGAAATTTTTACGAGTAGCATAAAGATTATGAGAGAAAGTTCAAATTTATGATAACTCTAGAACATCCATATAAAAATGTAATGCTCTAGCTTGGTGAAATAGCTTGAATTATGAAATCTTAAAGGTGCATCTAAATGGTGCAGTTTTCTATCAGATAAAAGAGTTCCCAGAGGATTAAAATGTTCAGAAAATTAAAATATGCTTTTTTTTTTTTTTTTTTTAAATTATTATTTATTTATTTTTCTCTGTGTATCAGTTTAATGGAAAATATGTAACCTTGCCCCAGTAAGGAAAACTACTAGAGTCAGAAATGTAGGTTTAGGCTATACACATATATGCAGTGTAGCTGTATTAAATCAGTTTTAGTAATTTTGGTCTTTCTATATTTTATTTACTTACTTGATATTGTAATAGCAACTTTGGTATTTATTTATACACTGGACATAGTATATAAGAGTACTATGCTCCAAACCCTGTACATTAAATTCATAGGACTTAAGGAAAATAATCCAAAATAAGAGCATCAGCTAAGGTTTTCATTTCAGGCTTAGATCATACTCTTGTATTTTGACATTACAGGAGTCTGAGATTGATGTAACATGCCACATATACTACAATAAGTGCAATGGAGAGAGATAAGGATAGCAGTCCTATTTCCATTATTTTGTGCATTAGAAATGGGTAGATCTCTAAATGACTGGCCTTGGTTAGGACTAGAGATCAAAATGCTGACAAGAATATGTATATATACACACATACACATGTTTTCTCACCTAGTTATGTGAGCAGATACTGAGAATTTTCTGATAATGTATGTTCTACTAGAACATGCAACTCAGCATTAAATATAAGCAAATATATTGATCCAAAATCTTTAAAGATGTTTGCTCAGCTTTAAGAAGAGTTATGACTTATGATGTCATTGCACTAATTGAGTTTTTAAATTTTGGTTTCAATGTTATTTCCACAATTTTAGGATGTTTTTATTTTTCCCCATCTTTGTATATTGTGTTAATTTAGAACAAAGAACTTATTCTCTAATTCATGGAGTTTCCTATATCTGTTAGTCATTAGCACAACAGAATTATCTGGATTACCAATTTTGTTTGGACCCAATGACTGACTCCTACAGTATCCTGCACTGAAAGATGTTACTAAGCTCCTTTTTGATTAGCGGTATGACTTAAAACTGTCAATTTTTTTGTTGTTTGTTTGTTTCTTTGTTTGTTTTCTAGAAGTAGTAAATGACATGTATATATCTGAAACAGAAGACTGTTTTAGATGTCATCCCTGTCCTCTAGGCACTTCTAGAATTGAAGCCAACAATCCAAAATATTATTCTGCTTCATGCATGAGCAGTACAGCAGAAAACTACACAAGCATTTAAAAATTGAACGTCTGTTACTACTAATGAAAATAAGGCTCATAAAAAGACATTGTGGTACTGTTCTTATGAAACCATGGTGAGAATTCACAGACAGAGAGCCTTTCTCCAAGAGATGTACTTATAACTCATTCCAATTGCAAATAACCTTCACGTCAGTTATTGATTTATTTTTTATTTTATTTATTTTTTAAAGAATCATGGAAGATAGGCAGTCTGAAAAGTTAAAATATACTTTATTTATTCCCAAGGTGGTCATTTAACAGGTGGTAGTCCAAAAAGTCTGAGGATGCTTTCACAAAGACTATCAAAAAAGGAGCTGCTATGAATTTAGTTTATCTTTCAGAAAAGCCTTGAGAGACATTCTCTGAGTTAGTGGAGAATGAATAACTAACCCTTGGGTTTTGGTGTGCCATTTAATCAGACTGCCTTTTCTAATCAGTTTGTACTGGGTGGTGCTGCTATAGCGATTCGAAAATATACCGATTGCCAATACAGTGAATGTTGTAACATCATATTCGGAACCTAGTGACAGGGTCATGAAGCAAAGAAGCTGTTTGGGAAGGGGGATGGTGAGAGAAGAAGGAAGACTGATATGTTTCCCAGAAGGCTCTGTGGCAGCATCATCCTTCCTGATTTGCAGAGATTTTATAGATCCTCAGAACAGGATGGGAGTTTTCCACCTCTGACATATTTCATCTCAAAGAAAAGTCCTTGAACATCTTGGGTGTTAATTCATAAACTCATTGGTGTTTTGATGGTAGGCTTGTTTTTTCATCAAGGCCAAACACTTCTATTCAACAAGTGACCACATAGGAGACAAAACCCCTGAGTAAAGGCTAAAATACTCTGCATTATAAACACCGTATTCAGCATGATTTCTTTCTTGTTGCCTGCACTGGTATCAATCATTGGTCTTCTATGGAAAGGTCTTATTCAACTTTTCTTCATGTTTGGTAAGGCAAGTGGTAAGACTAAATTGATGTATTGGGGAGGGAGGAGGAGGACAGTTGGTTAGAGAAAGCATAAAACTCTTTATATTTTAAGAGAATAAAAGTATGAGAATAGAAAGCTCTGAAAAAGAACTCGTATTTGAATACCAAGTCAGAAACTCAGAAATTTTTGCAATATTTGCAAAATACTTTGCAGTCATAAGGAAATAGATACTATCTCATAATATCAGTATCCAGAATTTGTCTTGTAATTGATTCTAAAGAAGTCTGCTTGAATCTGGAAAAACAGGAAGACACAAAAGTTGAAAGATGGTTTAGATTAATATCAATATCAATTGAGATCAATATCAATATTTCAAAGCATTTTTCTTGATATATCATACTACTTATTTGTTGGAGAAAATGTTTCTTCCAGATAAAAGAACCTGGCCTATTTAATTCATAATATTCTATGCCATTGTCATTCTTTGATGATGATTTACTCACATGCATGTGCATGTAATGTATAGCAAATAATATAGCAGCAGTGTCCTATTAGCTATGCATCCCAGCAAGAACAGCCTCCAAAACAAAGTATGGGAGGAATGACACAATGCAACCATTCAGTTATCTTCCACAGAAAAGAGCAGTAGACTTTGCATGATAGATTTGTCAAGTATCAAAGTGAGGTCTGCAGCAGAAATTGTAAACCACACCATACCCTAACTGTGCTTTACAGTGGTGGCTAGACAGCATGGTATAGCTCAAGAATGGGAGTTACATTTAATACATGAAAAAAAGAGTGATTGCATTGAGAGCATAGCAAGCTACTGCTTCTTCCACAGAGCTTGGGTGGTAAAGCCTGGGACAGATGTCCCAGACATTTCATGCAGAATAGCATGAAAAAATGAAAATGACAGAATCACAGTAACTGCATGGCATTGTTTGAAGTAGTAATGATTTGACTACCCAGTAGTGATGTTTGTTTTTTGTTTGTTTGTTTGTTTGTTTGTTTTATGGATACAATGCAGCAGTGGCTTCATATTACAGCACAACCTAGCAGTGACTGCCCTTCATGGCAGTGCATGCATTGCAATGCACTAATTCTTTTTTGCTTTGCTTTTCGTACATTGATCATTACTTTCATGCATTTTCTCATTTACAACTTGTTTTACTGATTCCACTTAACCAGTACACATCTTTTATAGACAGAAAAACAAAAGGGAAATGTTCTCATTTTGAAAGAGAAGCCTGTATTTAGCACACTGAAGAGTGAGTGATTCCAAGATTCCAAATTCATTTCACAACCTTATCACTTGCTCTGTATATAGCAATGCCACATCCCATTCACAAAAGAGCAAGAAGAGCAGATATAGACTTTTTTTTTTTTTTTTTTTTTTTTTTTTTTTTTTTTTTTTTTTTTTTTTTACTCCAAAGATCTTTGAAGATCTGTGACACTGTATTCAGAAATTTTAACTGTATGTTGTAGGTGTATTTTTCTTGTGGATTCATCAATTGTTCCTCTTTTGTATTCTGTCTTACAATGACGAGCATTTCTGTGGTAGATTTCACTGAAAGCCTCAGTGCCCTTGCATTAGTTCACTGTCATACTTGAAAGCCAAGAAGAGGAGTTGAATTTTGGAATACAAACTTGGTTATCACCAGTTTAGATTAAATGTAGAGTTTGTAGAAAAACACCATGCAGTACCATGGATTCCTTATTTGAGATTTCCATGTGTGACAAGTGACTCAGATATGTACAAATTTACCTTTGACATTTCTCTGTCTTTTAAATCCAGTGTCATAGGACAACTGGCAGACAACAGATAGGATGCAGCCTGACTCCTCAACACCTGCGCCAATGTAATCCTTAATGCCATCCTGAGCATTGTAACTACAATGAACAGAAAGCTATCAATGATTGTGTTGATCATTGTTACCTATTTCATGGGTGAAACAACCAACAAGTATCACCTTCAGTTTTATTTATTTATTTATTTATTTATTTATTTATTCCTATTCAGCATAGGAGACATATCTATTCAACACTGAAGAAAACAAGGTTTATTTTTATTCTTATAACTGCCATAACCAGTAGTATGTCTTCTCCACATTCAATAGATTGATAACTTAATTCAATAAGCATCTATGGTACTTGCCACTGGAAGTCTGAGTCAGACCTGGGAAATTGGCTCAGAGCTCCAAATTAGTGCTTTAATCTCAAGAGTTTAAAAAACACTTTGGTTTGATATGCACTAGGAACAAGAATTCATTGAGCAGTCTTCATAGTGTAGAACTTTTCTTCCAAATGGGATCCAGTGATAAAAGTCTGTGCTTTCTTTCAGCACTTGCGTGCCCAGAAAGGAATAAAAATAAGAAAGTTGCAGTGTCCCTCATCTCACAAAAACAGATTGTTTGAGACAAGTTAAGTAGTACAGCTTCTACTTTACAGATGTTTACAAAAAATGCTCATGAAACTAATGTCAGAGTATCTATAACCTGGAAAAGGGTTGCATTATAGAAAGTGAGGATGGGAGATACATCTTGAAGTAAGTCATCCTTCTCTTCTTATTTTCCACCTTAGTCCAAGACATAACTTCTTAGTGTTGCCAAACTTGTTTCATGTGCATGAATATGTTTTCAAAATTTGTGCAAAACTGTTCAGTATCTACACAGGTATAGAACATAGATCAAAGGGCGTATACTTTGCCTCTTTTCAGAATCTAAAATTCACTTTTATTTATTTTTTATTTTTTTGCTACTTAATAGGTACAGAATAAAATACTTGCACATGAAATATGCTGTAAAACGGAGATAATTTCAGTACAAGCAAATGAATAACTGTGGTACTAAGCAAAATCTAGTTTTGTCAGAACTGTTTCACTGTTATGTGCACACCCACATCAGTGCCACACTCTTGGTTCCCTGGAAAGAGATCACTGATAGCAGCAAAAGAGAATGAAAAGCTCAAGCAAAAAGTGTAAATAAGCATAATGAGCTTTTGAAGAGGTGCTACAAAAAGCATGGGAAATGGAAAATATCTGTTATTATGTAAATAAAGCAATATATATTACACCACCCTAGAGAGATAACCCATGTGTAAAAGCAGGGAAGAAAACTACTCACAGGTAAAGGCTGATTTGCTAAACCCAGTGAAGTTATTGCCCTGTACTTTTATATGTTCCTGTGATAAACCACACAAGTAACCAGTAAAAATGGCCTCTGAGTAAAGTGGCACCACAGCTGTGCAGCATTACATCCTCAGACTTTGATCTTTGATGTTGAATAAAGGACTGGGGGCTACACTTTGGTGGAACAATAATTCATGGAACAAAGTTCTTCATAGACACAAGGTTTCACTCATATAGACTATGGCCACTAATTTTAAATATGTCGAAGATATTATCCCAAATCTATCATGGAAGGTGATGGAAGTCACAAAAATAGAGGTTGGAAATGAAACTAAGTATTAATTTGGATGAAAGAATCATATAAGTCAGTTGTGGGAAACTTCCTACTTCCTTTAGAGGAAAATAATTTGAAACAAAATGAACAATATTGCTTATGCACTTTAAGCCAGATTTTTACATTGGCTGATTCATTATTATGTTCATTTCTCTATTTTGAGTTAATTATTCATAATAGTTGACTATGAACGTCTTGCTGTTTAGATTTATGACTGGTTTGTCCCTTACAATCCTCTACCATCCTTAATGTTGCCTTTTCGGGGCATAATAGTGATTTTCTTTATGAAATATGAAACAGATAGAAAACTTGATCATTAAAATCAATGAATAAAATAAAATCACTTTAAATGAAACTGTAAAAATAAATATAACCCATTTCAATTATTTCAGAAAGTGTTCTTTGTATTTCAAGCAAAAATAAAAGTTTCAGTATTTCAGACCCAAATAATAGTTGTATTGGTTTTATACATGACAATGATAAACTGGACTCTTTATCCTTTGTTATTTATTTATTTATTTATATCTAGAGTCTAATCATGGAAATTATATTACAGAATTTTAGAATTAAAAGAAACCATGATAGAGGTAACACTGAAATGACAGCGATAAAGAGCTCAGGTTCCAAAAGTAAACATTTATTCATCTGTTTCCCATAAGCTGACAAAAGGACCTTTCTAATGTTGTATTGGTGACCTATCTTTCAGTCAGCTATCCACCTATTAACACAGAATCACAAGTGCAATTACCATAATTCGGGTGATGAAAAAGTGATGTTGTAACGAAACAACAACAACAAAACAAAGGCAAAACCAAAAACAAACAAACATATAAAAACACATAACAAGGGCAAGTAGAATAAATAAGGAAAGAAACAAATTATTTCACAAAACAGTCATTCACAGCACTAGTGGCAAAGAGCCATGTAAGTTACATAATTAAATAACATTACTTAGAGTACTTTAAGGAACTTTGGTAGTTTCTCATTTAAAATAGATTTACAGTCAATTTATGGCCTTTCCAGTTTTCATATCCTCTGTCTTGCTTTTATTCTGTTAAACAAGAAAAGTGTTGTGACCTATAATTGCAGGCAGATTCACAGCAGGTTTTGAGGAGCTTTTTTTGCCACAGTGTCCGAGCTGTCTCCATCTGCTACTGTCTTGTGTGCTTCCCACAGGGGGACCTGGCTAATTTTTCAGTCAATTAGCAGAAGAGTTGCTTTTGTTCTCCAAGTGTACCCCCATGGGCTCCTCTTACACCCTGGACACAGTATTCAGATGTTAGGAGTTTTCAAAAAGCATATCATGTTATTATATTTTTTTTCTGCTGATTTTCGTGACATTGTTGGGCAAATGCTGTCTCCTGTAATTATAGACACCTAAATTGAAATGTGTAGACTAAATTTTGAATGTTTTAAATATGAATATTAATAATACATGTAACAATGTCTTTTTTTGAATGATTTCTGAGATCTTATATGGAAACGTTATCTTAAATTTTCATTCAAGAAGCAAGCAGATGACATGCTAATATTTCAGTATAATCATTGTTTCCTATATATTTTATCTTCTTAGTTTAAAAGTTTTCCAACAATTACTCTTGCTATTTACCTTCTAGCAAGGAACATTTAAATGTTGGCTAGAAACCTCAGATTATGAACACATCTCCCATTTCAGTGAAGAGTACTTATATTTCGAATAAAACAAAGATCTTTAAGTAGTAGATTTTATTGTGCATATGCATATTTATATCTTTGTGTAGGTAGTGGATGTATACTACAAACGTTATATAGTGGTTAGATAACCTGATAGTTAGGCTCCTTGTTTATGTTTTGTGTTTCTTTCTGTGAATTTTAATCAGGGTTTGGCAAATAAGCACTCCATGCAAGACAGGAAATGCTGTTATTTTGTTATAACACATCTCTCGTACTACATCTCTCGTACTACATCTCTCGTAAAAAGTTATTGTCTTTATCTGGAAGAATGTAGTTGAGCTAACAGAAAGCAATATGCCCAAAACTGTGCAAAAAGACCCCAGTTTATGCACATTTCATTGGGAATGTTATCTTGCCCAGGCATCCTTGAGCCTAATCAGCTTCAGGAAATTTTGAACATAAATTTGATTATGGTATCTTCCACATCCTGTAAAGACCATTCTTAACTGTGAGAGTGTATAGAATTCTTCTTTTTAATTGCAGCGTCTTATGCTTTGACTTCAGTCTCCTTCTCTGATGCAAATGTGGATCAGCAAGGGTATTTTTCCTTCTCCTCAGTCCCACAGTCATGCTGCTACTTTTTATGGTAGGATATTGAGCAAGTTCGTTTTCCAGTAACCTTTCATCTGCCCAGCCTCTTGGCTATATCTTTCTATAGTTAATAAATATACTTTTTCTCAGTGTTAAGCAATAAAATATTCACTGGGTCTGAGCTGGGGTTAACAGATTTCTGAAAATTTTATTGCGTGACAGCCTGTCCTGCATAATCCCCTCAGCTGTCTCATGTTCTGGGGCAGAAATGATCTTATGTGTCACTCTAATAGTCTAGAATTACACTTGTATCACTGTCACCAGCATATGGGGCTGTGTATACCCCTAGGCCCAGCTCCCTCTCTTTCACGGTATTTAAAATGATAACATTTGGCAAAGCCAGTTTTGACAGAAAGTGAACTCTCCTTTCCATGTGTGTGACAAAGCTGGCCACTGGAGGCCTGACACTGAGCAGCCAATCATCATACTCTTTACTGGGTAATGATTGTGGCTTTCACTTCCCTTAATAACTGCCTCAGTGCGATGGGAGGCCTGAGTGCACGCCTGCACTTAATTATACAGTCTTCATCTTAAGTGCTTTATTCATGTGAGGGCTTTGGCTGCTCAGGCAGTAGCATAGCTTTTCATTTTTCCGTGTCACTGCAGCATACTGATTGCTGGACAGGAAATGGGAGAGAAGAGGACTTCAGGGAAGTCACAGGCAGGAAAGCAAAACAGTTTGCTTATGTTCAAAAGCAAAATAATTTAAAAGAATATATCATCATGATGTACCATCATAATAAATTTCTGAATGTATTGAACTGCTAAAGGCAGCTGTCTTAGGTGGTACACTTACTGCCTGAGAGGAGAAAAATAAAGAACTCATAACAAAGAAAAGAAAGTCAATAAATAAATAATAATAATAATTAAAAAAAGTAAGTTACTTCCTCAAAGTGAGACCAAGTCATGAAAGATCATTTTTAACACAATTGAAATAAAATGTGTTATCTCAGAAATGTGGTGCTTACCTGAATCTTTTAGTTATGTCTGCTAAGGTAACCAGTAGACACTTCTGCAATCCAAAAATTGTACAAATAGATATTCCTGGCAACATGAGGAGGATGAAAGACATTGTTGCTAGACAGACCAAATCCACATTTTCCTCCGACCCACCCAATTGTGATTTAGAATTTGAATTTGGAGAATATATTCTTCTTACAGTTTGCTTTCACAGTTATAAATGACATTACAAAGGAAGCCTTGACTCATTTTCCCATTTCCCCTTGTCTTCTCCCACAGAGCACCTTCTTTGAAGCTATGATAATTCCCATTGGATAGTTTCATTGAGTTGTGTTTTGGTTTAGTTTTACAGTGCATACATTTCAGGCTAGTTATTAAAAAAGAGAATACAGCTTTTTGCTATTTATTTACTTATTTATTTATTACCCTGTTATTATTACATATTATTACACTGTTATCTTCAACTAGTTTTCATTACCTTTGTACATAGCATAGTCTGACTTTGTCCATACCAAGGAAATGGCCCCTGTCATTTCGCTTATTTCCAGGTGTTGATTTTTGAAATATTTGGGAGGCTTGTCATTTTTCTTGAATTCTTATTTTCAAAAAATAAGAATTTTCTTTACCGAGATGGTTTTCATTATTAACACATAGTAAAATGAGCTCCATAACCAACTACTTTCAGAATCTTATTCAAACTTGGAAAAAAACAGAGGTTCCCTGGACTATGACAATTTCACAAAGGTCTGGTAAACTGAATTGTCTCAAAGGGTGAAAGGATAAAAAAAAAAAAAATCCCAGAAAATTACCTTGCAAAAGTGTTGAATAATCATTTGAACTGTTTGAAATTTGATTTCAGCCAAATTCTAGATCTTTTGAATTTCAATTGATTCTCTTTCTACAATATCAATCTCTTAAGGCTTACCACTGCACAACCTGAAACCCGATGATATGGCTGCATGAAGTGCAATGCTCAATGATCTCTTTTGTAGGACTATAGAGATCTCATTAACATTAATACCATTTGTGCAGAACCTTAGGACAATGTGAAGTAGAGCCTTAAAAAACATGCATTCACCCACAGATGTGCATTGAAATTTTAAAGACGTACTGGATTGTTAGGATTATGCACACTGAATTTTAAGCAAATCCCTGAAGCTTCTGATGCCATTGCTTAGCACTTTTTTCTCTGTTATGTGCAGTGGCTTTCATGAACAGTTTAATGCAATGGTATGAACTATCAGTGTGAAACAATTCTGAACATCAATCCATTCACTGATACACAAGCAGTTTCTCTCCACCTACCCATTAATTCTCCTTAATGTGGTTAATAATTCTCAGCTGACTGGTGGTCCTGAAACTAGCATGTGCATGACTCTGAACATAGATCTGCACTACTGTGTTTAGCTGCCCTGTCAAGTTTGGTACAACATTTGCTATTATTGAAAGCCAGATGATGACTTAGGCCATGGCCCTTTGTGGTCAATGTAAACATTTGTTTGTTTTACAGCAGAGAAAGCAGTAACTTTGAGTTAAGATTATGCATCCTGAACATCCAGGGGTGGTGACTCAACCACTTCCCTGGGCAGCCTATTCCAATGCCTAACAACCCTCTCAGTAAAGAAGTTCTTCCTAATATCCAACCTAAGCCTCCGCTGGTGCAACTTTAGCCCATTCCCCCTCATCCTGTCACCAGGCACATGGGAGAATAGACCAACCCCTACCTCTCTACAGGCTCCTTTAAGGTATCTATGGAGTGCAATAAGGTCACCCCTGAGCTTCTTCTTTTCCAGACTGAACAATCCTAGCTCTCTCAGCCACTCCTCATAAGACTTGTTCTCCAGATTCCTCACCAGCTTTGTTGCCCTTCTCTGGACTATCTCGAGCACCTCGATGTCCTTCTTGTAGCAAGGAGTCCATCTAGACATACACATACAGTTATTTGTGTGAATGTTTATATATGTAAACACTCATAAACATATACACATATATGTAAACATAAAGGTATTTGTCAAATTATATGCTAATTTTACTTCTTTTACACTATTAACATATGACTTAATGTGTCTGCGATTGGTAGCATTTTAAAACCATTTAGTTGTTGATGTCAATAACTTATTAACAACACTGATATTCAGTGGTGGAGAGGAGAAGAATAGTGAGAGAGAAACTTAGTGAGGATACGAGCTGCTGCTTATGCATGCTATGTTTAAAGTAAGCCACATCTAGAAAGTATGTATCTAAGAGCTAACCCCTGTATGCTCAGATAAGTAGAGCTATAACACTACCATATGGAAATAGTGAATGTAACAGAGTCAGTTTAAATGCTTAGTTGGAACCATTTTTTTTTTTCATGAAGATGGTCAAGGCAAGTTTGCATTATTCCAAGATGACTTCCTATAGACATAGGGAAATGTACTACTTGCCCAGATACATACATGATGAAAGAGCAAATTAAAGTTGAGAAAACTTGCAGCCTTGGTTCTGCCTATGTTCCCAGTATGCTGGCCAGTCAGAGAAGAGGTAATAGTCACTTGCTATGAGTTTTGGTATCAGTGGTAGCAGCTTTTCTGTGAGAACAGAAAGTCTTAGGATTCAAAACAGTGTATTTTCAACTAAATTAGCTGAATTAAAGCAATCAAAAAGTTCCATTAACTGAGGAAAGTAAAAAGAAAGTAACAGTGAAAAAAATAGAACTTTGAATCATATAACTTAAACTGTATTTTAACACATTCTGATGGTCATCTGTAATAGTACATGAATAGTACATAGAATAGTACATGTATTTGTTTTGGAAAAACCCTGTACATGTATTAACTATTGGCAATGTAGCCGTATTCACCATCTTGACAGGAAAAAAAAAAAAAAAAAAAAGGAAAAAAGAAAAAGCTTATGAATTATTTCAAAGATTCACACAAATATTTCTTCGTCTCAGCTCTTGCATGATCCAAACCTTTGAAAGTGACTAAGACAAGCTACTCAATGCCATGCTTACCTATTACCCATGAGTCTCTCCAGAATCCTACTACCAGAATTCTCTCATCCTACTACAGAACTTGGTACCACAGCTGGTAGAAATGGCCATACTTCTGTAAGTATGAGTATTTGAGGAGGTTCTAGTCTCTTCTCCCTGGTAACCAATGAGAAATGGGAATGGCACAAAGGTGTGGCAGGGAAGATTCAAATTGGAAATCTGGAAAAGTATGAGGGTGGCCAAACAATGGAACAGGCTTTCCAGAGAGGTGGTTGATACCCCAAGCCTGTCTGTGTTCAAGGGGCATTTAGACAATATATTTAGTGTCAAGCTTTAACTTCTGGTTAGCACTGAAGGGGCCAGGCAGTTGGACTAGATCTTTGTAGGTCCCTTCCAACTTAACTATTCCCTTCCCTTCCCTTCCCTTCCCTTCCCTTCCCTTCCCTTCCCTTCCCTTCCCTTCCCTTCCCTTCCCTTCCCTTCCCTTCCCTTCCCTTCCCTTCCCTTCCCTTCCCTTCCCTTCCCTTCCCTTCCCTTCCCTTCCCTTCCCTTCCCTTCCCTTCCCTTCCCTTCCCTTCCCTCCCCCTCCCCCTCCCCCTCCCCCTCCCCCCTCCCCCTCCCCCTTCCTTTTCCCCTTCCCTTCTTTTACTTACTTTGGTACTGAGTATGGAAGGAAAAAATGACCAAGGGAATGTGGAATGGTTTGAGTGGGTGTGTACTCAGAAGGCATGTGCTTCAAGGCAGTAATGGAAGTGATTATTTACAGAAAAACACAATGCACTTGAAATCAAATAAAGCAGAGCATCAGAAAAATGCAAAAAGTAATTGTTTACACACAGATATATAAAGAATTATATATAAAAACAATGAAATATATATCAATGAATGATCAAAAAAGGCTGAGAAATAATCTTGAGAGACAAGACGAGATCGTACATACTTTCTATGTTCTAATTTTTGACTGGAATAATGATAGGATTGGTACAAATTTGTCTTATTATGAATAATGAATATCAGCATAGTATAACATACTAACAGTTTGCTTTGGCTTGTACACACTGACGTATACCATACCAAAGACAAGCTTGCTGTAAATTCTTGTAAATATTGTGCCAACCTTCTTGATCCTCTCTATACTGGGATTTCTTAAGCAAATGTAGCAGTTAACCAGTGTAATGTGATTTTTATTCACATTTGTGTAGGAGTTAAATCCTTGTCCTGTCATGGATTAATCTCAGAAAGTTGTTCCCAGCTATCAAATATACTCATACATTAACTTGTAACAAGAAATTATGTTACCAAAAGTTAGATAAACAAGTTAAAAATGCTGAACAACAGAAGGGGAAAATCCACTTGTGATTTCCTGGGTTTGTTGTATTTGATTGGTTCTGAATATGCCACAGTTTATCTATTCCTAATAAGAATTCTTTATGGTGGTATGTCATGTCTCTACTTGAGCCAAAGTGATCATCCAGACCATAATGGGAATGATACTGAAGAAAAAGTATAAACAGTGTTAGGACTACTTCAGATGGGGTGAAGTGATAGTCACTTGAGGCTGAATCAAGTATATGATGTAGAATTATGTGTGTGAAAGCTGATGAATGAGAGTCCATCAAATAGCCCAGTGCTCTGTTTAAAAAGAAGAGAAAGGTATGTGTAGAACATAGAAATTGCAGGAGATTCAATTAACAACTATGAGAAACTGTGAGAAACAACTATTAATATGATTAAGAATATTTTTTTTTGTTTTTTTTTTTTTGTTATTTTTTTTTCATGCTCATATGGAGTTTTATCACTATTATTAGGATGACTAGAGTTCTAGGTTGTTACACTCTGTGTTTTAAGAGAGTGAGTGAGTGATAAGGCTGTTTCTGTTTTGGGAAATGAAAGTACTACAAGCTTCAATATCAGAAAAAGCAGTCTTTCATTTGAGTTCTAGCTCATGGATACCAATATGTTTTAACAGAAAGTGAAGAAAATATTGCATAAACATTTTGGGAAAAGGTAGAAGCAAAAGCCTTTTGGAATTTCAATGATACTGAGTAGTAAGGCTAGAATTTCTTTGTGTCTCATTAAATTCACTACATGGTTTTAAACATGTAGTGTAGGGTAAGCTGACAAAGACAGAAAAAGCTGAGAAAGAATTGTAATGTCCCTAGAGATTTTGTTGTTGTTGTTGCTGTTTGTTTGCTTGTTTTAATTTTTAATTCAGCCATGTACCATTTGTAGTTATCTGGAAAAACGTGCACAAACTGTCAGAAAGAGATCAGAATTATTAAATGCTGTTGCTGATGTTTGTTGCTGACTCATCTTATGGTGTTGCCGTAATAACAGACTTCTTCAACATTGTCCTTAAAAGTATATATATATATACTTAAAAGTATATATATATATATATATATATATAAAGAAAAAGAAAAATACAAGATTAGCACAAATAAGGCCTAATTAGTCTGAAATTTAATATTGATCTCAATGGCTGTTTGTGTTGTGCGTACTTTATAAACATTTTTGACTCATGCAGTGAAGTGCTTAGCAATCTAATATGTAATTCAGTGCCAGTTCTTGCTATTCTGTTGTATTTTGCCAGTGCATGTCAACGACAAAATTGTCCTCCATAAGGCACAAGAAAAAAAAAGAAAACCTTGAAGAAAGGAAAGAACCTATAAAATTTCAGAGAACTATACAGTTAAATCTGGGCCACCTGAATACCTAAATCTATCCACTGAAGTTAGTATGACTTACAGATGTTTTCATGTGTCACTGGGTCTGAGACAATACTGAAAGATGTTTAGACTACCCTGTGCCTCTGTTCTGGGCTGGAAATGAGTATTTTCAGGGCAGGTTGAGAATGGGTAGGTTGAGGCTGGCTCTGTTTTCATTCATCCCTGCAAATATGCCTGCTGAAAACTTTTCAGAATGGGACCTTTTGTTTGTCACATTATGAGAAAAAGTGTCACTGTAAGAGTGCTCCAAATTAGAAGTCAATATTTATCTGGCAGTGTAGTTGACATAGCACCATCATATTTTAAATGGTCCATGAAGATGACAAGATTGACAATATTTTTCAAGGAAAAAAAAAAAAAGCCATCTAGGTAAAGGCAAATGAAAGAAGGAAAGAAGTAGAAAAAAAAAAAAAAAAAGAGAGAAAGAGAAATACAGAGATAAATGAATCCTAAATTAATATTAACCTTTCATCCAGCTTGGGAAACTGTGTGTCTTTGGAGCACTGTGTGCATTTGCAGGAAGCAGGATAAGCAAAGGGTAAACATCTGGGGGATAGGTTTCAATTACAATTCAAGAATTCAAATTCAAATGTTTTTTGTTTGTTTGTTTGTTTGTTTTGTTTAATTCAGGATATGAATTAAATGTGAAATCTAGAGGTCTTGAAAATGTACAACTGAGTAATAACATCAGTAATTTTCACCCAAACTCATTCAGACTGAAGTTAGTAGGTTTCAGAGAGCTCTAGTAATTACTGAGAAACATACCAAAGGCTTGTCTGATCCTATATTTGTGACTTAGTGCAACATTCTAACCAACTTTCACACTCTCCATAGCCAAATTAAGAGGTCTTAGACAATGATGGATGGTAACTCTGCCACACTGTGACTCTAAAGAAGTTGAAATAAAGTACCAGCTGGAAAGAAATAATGGAAATGTGGATGGGCTGTTCACGACACATGTAAATAAAACATATGAGTGACAATGTATCTAAAAAAAAAAAAAAAAAAAAAGGCTTCAAAATATCAGCTTCCACATAGCCCATGTAAAGTATTGAAGTCCTAGGCAATAGACCAATACATATCTTTATCAGAAAAAAAAAAAAAAAAAAAAAAAAAAAAGTATTTCAAGCATGCAAAGGGAGTTAGCATAAATAGATACTAGAAATCTAAAGAGATATGATGGGTTTGCTGGTTGTCGTGTTTGAGCAGGGGAGTTGGACCAGATGACTTCTAGAAGTATCTCCCAGCTTCAGCCATGCTATGATTCTGTGATTCTTCAGTGTGGAAGTTTAAAGGCAAGACTCTGATGGAAAAAAAAAAAAAAAAAAAGGAAAAAAAAAGGAAAACATTTCCTTTGAAGACAATACAGTTATTTTTCATGCACAACAGTGCAACCTTGTAAGAGCAAGAAAAGGCATATTTCAGAAGGCATTTGTGCCTTTTCCCTCTTTTGAGGATCACCCTCTCTGTGATGGTGATCATACAACTAGTATTCTACAGAAGAAAACTAAGAAAAGAACCATGTTACAGTTTAACCTAGAATTAATATACATTTTTCCAGAGAGACTAACTGGCACGTGGTATGCTGGACTGCTATGTCTGATACTTAGCCTGAATATATCTTTTTGTCACCATCATCCTTCATTTTCAGCTGCACTTTAATTAAAAGTTCATGTGGCATCATGGGTACTCCACTTTTACTTCTTGGTCTACCTGTTGCTAGGAACCTTTGCTCTGAATTTGAATAAAGAAATAAATCTTTATTCTGGATTAATATCAGTGAAATTACTTTCAGATTTTCTGACACCACATGACTGGGATCTAAATGTTGCTACTAATTGCAATATTTTTAATATGATTGTAGAACAAGGGATCCTACCTGCCCTCAGATATTCAGAGAAGTAGTGTGACTTCTAATGGCATAACCAAGCTCTTAATAATGTGAATTTCTCTGCAGTTATCTATATATATTTCCAAAAATAGTGCTGGAGATAATATGTGGTAACTGTTGGAAAGAAACAAGGAACTCAGAATTATGAAAATGTGATATCTTTCTGAGTTACTTCAAGCTCACTATGAATAAAACAATTAAATAAATAATAATAATAATAATAAAGCTATTTAATTTCACTGAAATCAGAGGTGTTCCATGAAGATTGAATTTATGCAGAAACAGGCAAACTGAAACAAAACAAAACAAGAAAAAAAAAAAAAAACAACACAGAGAGAGATAACAGAAAAAGGATGATATTCAGCAGAGTGGATAGAATGTCTAAAACATTTCAGTTTCAATATTATTAAAATACATATAAAGAGTTCTTAAATGTATTTAAAATTTAACCTCTGAAACACATGCCATTTTGAATGCCTTTTTTTTTTTTTTTTTTTCTTTTTAAAGCAGGAAACAAACAAATGTTCAAGAGGCTTAAAAAAAAAAGGTATCTAAAAGAATCTTCATAGACATCCAACCTGGAACAAGAGCTGATTGATTAGATTTGAAACCAACTGGATAACACCAACTCACTTACACAATTGTTTTTATATATATATTTTTAAATCCATAACGTACATCAGTTTTTAAAATATGGTTTAAAGCATGGCTTTAAAGACCACATTGTAATTGAAGAAAAAAATAAAAATCTGGCATGTTTCAAAGTTCAAAGGGCATTAAATAACTATTTTATATGTCTTTGTTGAACTAAGACATTATTTTTTTCAAAAGAGTCAAAATAAGACCTGAATTGCATTAGAAAAATATAGCTATCTGTCACAGAGGCTCAGTATAGAAATTCATGATAAGGGAAGATTTATTTTTCATTCTATATTTAAATCATCTACTTTTTTTGAAAGTATAAATCTAATGTCAATTTTCTGCCTTCTGTGCAAGGGGCTGTGATCAATTTATCTCTGCTTCATTCTGGACAAACAGTTAGCATCTGCTGCAAGTTCCTTTGAATAATCTGATGCATGTATATCCTGATGAAACACTAATAGACACAGTGTAGTCATACTACACAGGCACACTAATATGTTTGCTAAGCTGATCAATAAGATTGATCAGCCTTTTGCTTGGTCAAGTTAATCATGCTATTAATCATCTTAGCAAACAAATCACTTTCTCTGTGTACTATTGCCATACTGGCTATCCTCTCCACCCCTATCAACTGGGCATCAGAAGATTTCAGAGAATGAAATACAGAAACATTTTCTAATGTAAGTGCTCTTATTACTTCAGGCTCACCTTCTACAGATAACTATAACATTTCATGATTAAGGTGTTTAGATTTTTTAACCTTCTCTTTCAGGTTTGAGTGTCATTGTTGAAAACATGAGAAAATTCAGAATCTTTTTTAATAATGCACTGAGACACTTGGCTCAGGCTTTGGCTACAATGAGGTCCTATTTTGGACAATAAATATCTGAGATTCCCTCATCCTATATGCATTCTATTAAAGAATCTGTTACCTTGGAAGTTTTAGGCTTTCTTAAGGGAAATCATTTAATCACAGAGATCAGTTCAATACAATCAGAAGATATGGATCTTGAGGTGTATTATTAGCACAGTACTTGGAGATTTAACTTCAGAACTATACAGCAATATAGTTGAGTCTCAATAGTCTCAAATCAACATTAAGGGTAATTTCACAGTTATATCCTTATGGTAGCAAAAAAGGTTCATTGATGATGTAAATATGTGTATGATATTTAAGCTATACCTTTTAGGTGGCTTGTTTGCTTCTATATCTTGTTTCGAAAGCCTGAGTTTCTGTCAGTATGCCAGAATAACTCTCAAATACTTTTTACAGCTTGAAGCATATTGTAATTTAAAGTTTATTTTCCATGCAAAGTCTCTTCCCTACTGCAACTACAAAACAATAATGGAAATGATTGTTGTAGACAGATCTTAAATCCAGACTTCTCCCTCTAACTGTTAGCAAATATCTTGTGGACTAACAGCAGTTGGAGGAGGATATGAATGGTGACAAATATTCATGGATATGGTTTGTTTATGGCATCCTGTCAAGGACAGATGTCCTTGGAAACATGATATCTCAAAGCAGATATTCAGCTGATGGAAACTTGCTTTGCTCAGTTGAAATGTACAGTTCTTTGTAGATAATACCAGAGCACAGTTTTATGCCTCTACTCTTTGGGAAGCATTAAATTAGAATATGTAAAATATCTTCTGGATCATTAAATTTTCTAATGTATTTTGAGGGGTGGGGAAAAGTGGTGATTTCAGAAGATAGCAGCTATAGTTCTAAGATACAAGTAAATCAGTGAGAAGTTAATGTTATTGGGAAAAGTTATGATGTTATGGTATTGCATTTTATTTTTCTAGTTTGACTATATCTAGAAACTAAACTAAATTTTAGATAGAAACCGTGTATTACATAAAGTTGGATAATAGTTTGAGTCTCCTCTCAAAGTTTCTAAACCCTAACTTGACTCATTGTGGATACAGAACACTGAAAACCACCCAAGTAATGTAATATCCCACTGATTCATGTTGTAAATATTGTGCTTGCTTCCAGCCCCAGTTATGTGGCCCAGAAGATTTAGAAGGTCCTGTTAGCTGTTAGATTTCAGATTAGTTTATCAGTGTTTTGTATAAGTGTTCATAATTAGACTCAGAGATTTCAAGGGAAGTTACGTCTTAAAGACCTAGTACACCTAGCTGGCTGCAAAGTCCTCAGTATACTATATAATGTCATTTAAGTTCATTTTCACATTATTATGTTTGGAAATGGAAACAAAACTTTTCAAAAATACTGTCACATTTTTAAAATTTGAAAATATCCGGTGCAAACTGAAATAGAAAATCTGGAGGGCCTACATCTGCCACTGATGTAAGCTGAAATGTAAGATGCTTGGCACTGTAGACAACCAGATAAGGTTGTCTTAATTTTGAAAAAAGAAAGGAACAACTTGAAGTCACTAGCTGTTGCAAAAATGCCAGACCAAACTAATTTTTAAAGTCAAAGCCAGACTTCTCTTTTAATAGATGCCACCAGGCTACTGTGGATAAATTTTGCTTAG
The DNA here is from genome assembly GCF_009819795.1 of Aythya fuligula. Lineage (NCBI taxonomy): Eukaryota > Metazoa > Chordata > Aves > Anseriformes > Anatidae > Aythya > Aythya fuligula. Next base: position 93,913,101 of record NC_045560.1, on the reverse strand, counting down.
ATAAGAGTCTGGGTCTCTTCATGGAATTTTTTAGGGGTAGGTGGATTATATGAATTTTCTATATGTAAAATGAATAAGACTAAAAGCCCTGAAGGTACAATATTGTAGCCAGTATTTTCTAAAAACAGAGTTCTCCTGGTGCCCAGTTTATGTACTATAACAGAAAAAAGTGAAAGAAGAGCTTCATCTGCATCTACAAAGTAGAGAGGCCAATGAATGAAAAATGGGTAAAAGCAAATATTTTTATTGAAAGAAGTTTTTTATAAGTCAACAAACAAACAAACAAACAACAACAAACCAAACAACCAAACAAAACCACACAACCTTGCTAGTCTCAAGTTCTTATTTTTAATCTTTTCCTAGTATTTTAAACTGCAAATCTTTGTGGGAAACTGTTCAGTGTGTCAAACATATGTTGGAGACAGGACAAGAAACTTCTGCTTTAGAGTCTGACTGACACATAGGGATGACTATTAAATATGCCTTTCACAACTGTGGTGTTTTTTACTTCTTGCACTCTGTGGCTGGCTGTGTGGCACCTTTGTCAAAAACATTGAGGGTCTAGGACTACAAAGAAGATAATTTGTAATGAGCAGAAAACTTGAAGTCTAAGTTGTGGGTCTCATACTGGCATTGCCAACAGCTTAAAGAAAGAAGGGTCATACTGCCGCAGGGCTCTTACAATAAATGGTACTTCTATTGCTTTAAAGACTAGATAATTTAATTCCACTTAAGTCAGCACACTAAGAGTATATGTAATGATCTTCTCTTCACCCTCCAGAGTGTGAGCAAGAATGGTTCCAAGACCAAGTTTTCTCGCCCCCAGAAAGATTTCAAAAGAAGAGTTTAAATCCATGTGCAAGAATATCGGAGGTGCTATTAATGCTTTTTTGAGCTTTAGGAATGCCCTTTGACACCCTCCATCTCTATTCCAAGCCAGTAGTACAGCTATTTCAACTTAAATAACTGAAACCTATTCTTACTTTTTCAGAAAGTCTGAAGAGATGGTTTTAACACTACATTGCCCTAATAAAGCAAAGTTTAGCAGCTCATATTAAGAATATCTTGCCACTATGCTCCTTTTTGTCTTTTTCCTTTTTTTTTTTTTTTTTTTTTTTTCTTTCTTTCTTTCTATATTTTGCATGTCAGGAAAGTATGCTTTTTTTTTTTTTTTTTTTCCCTTTAAATTTGGTGAGTTTTGTATTCCTTCTCAATTTCAGAAAAAAAAATACAAAAAATCCTAACCTATTTTTAGGACTGCGGAATACCATCTCCACAATATTCACAATATAAATATAAGGATTATGCCTTTTTACTTCTCATTTGTAAAATATCAATACTTTATGCTGAATCTAAGATAAACCTGGAGGACAAGGCTGGAAAGAGAGAAAGAACTCTGAACATTTCCTGGACAGAAACTGAATTTTGATCTACCTTTTTTATACCTTTGGAAACATGTTAATTTAAAAAGACAAATGCTTCTGTCTTTGAAATTAGGCCATGAGTAGGATGTTATTGAAAAAAAATATTATTTTAGGGACAAAACCAGCAGCAATAGTTTTCTACTATAGAGACTGAAAGTATTGTGCAGCCTTTAACGATTAACTTATTTTATGTAACTTTCAGGTTCGTTCATTAAGAGGCAAATTTCACTTTCAAATCCAAAAATGGAAGTACCAACGGTGTGGCATATGAGAGGTACAAGAACTGAGGAACTTAAACAGAAATAAAATTTGAGGCAATATAGTGATGTTCAGGGAGAAGTGTAAAACTGCTGGAGGGTAGAAAGGCCCTGCAGAGGGACCTGGATAGGTTGGATTGATGGGCAGAGGCCAAGTTGATGAGGTTCAACACATCTAAGTGCCGAGTCCTACACTTTAGTCACATTAACCCCATGATCACAGAATCACAGAATTGTAGGGGCTGGAAGGGACCTCAGAAGATCTTCGGGTCCAACCCCCCTGCCAAAGCAGGTTCCTCAGAGCAGGCTGCCCAGGTAGGCATCCAGACAGGCCTTGAATATCTCCAGAGAAGGAGACTCCACAATGTCCCTAGGCAGCCTGTTCCAATGCTCCGTCACCCTCACCATGAAGAAGTTCTTTCACATGTTGGGGTGGAACTTCCTGTGTTCTAACTTGCAGCCATTGCCCCTTGTCTTATCCCCACAAACCACTGAGAAGAGGTTGGCTACATCCTTCTGTCCCTCACCCCTCAGATACTTATATACATTGAGGAGATCCCTCCTCAGTCTTCTCTTCTCCAGGCTGAACAGACCAAGGTCTCTCAGCCTTTCCTCATAAGGAAGATGCTCCAGGCCCTGTATCATCTTTGTGGCCCATGATGCTACAGGCTTGGAACAGAGTGGCTGGAAAGCTGTGCAGAAGAAAAGGATATGGGGGTGTTGGTCAACGCTTACCTGAAGATAAGCCAGCAGTGTGCCCAGGTGGCCAAAAAGCCCAGTGGCATCCTGGCTTATATCAGGAATAATGTAGCCAGCATGACCAGGGACGCAATCATTCATCTGTACTCTCCTCTGGTGAGGCCACACCCCGAGTACTGTGTTCAGTTTGGGGCCCCTCACTACAAAAAGGACATCAAAGACCTGGAGCATGTCCAGAGAAGGGTTACGAAGCTGGTGAAGGGCCTGGAACACAAGTCCTATGAGGAGCAGCTAAGGGAACTGGGGTTGTTTAGTCTGTAGAAGAGGAGGCTCAGGGGAGATGTTATTGGTCTCTACAGCTACCTGAAAGGAAGTTGTGGGGAGCTGGGTGTTGGCCTCTTCTTGTAGATAACAAGTGATAGGACTAGAGGAAATGGCCTTAAGTTGCACTAGGAGAGGTTTAGGTTGGAAATTAGGAGGCATTTCCTCTCAGAAAGAGCAGTCAGGCATTGGAATGGTTTGCCCAGGGAGGTGGTAGTGTCAACATCCCTGGAGGTGCTTAAGAAAAAGTTGGATGTGATTCTTAAGGACATGGTTTAGGAGGTGATATTGGTAGTAGGGTCTTGGTTGGACCAGATATCTTGAATATTTCTTCAAACCTTTATGATTCTATGATTCTAAGTTTGGCTCCATCGTAGAACAGTCTTAGGACTTATCTAAACAAGTGTTTTTGGGAATTTCTCACTGCTTAAAAACCACTATGTTGGATCAGGTTGTTTGAAACCCTCCCTGAGATTCAGACTCCTAAGTATCTGTAATTCAGAAAACAGAGGTCAAAAATATCAGAAAAACAAACAAAAAGCATCTTCAATATGGAAATCACCCTTTATTTAAAATGTTAAAACTTATACAGGTATAGATGATCTCCTGTAGTCCAGCGGCACAAAAGCTCAAATAGTCTAAATGTTTGGGGGTAACATATATAACTATATCTCCAAAGTTCTAGAGGAAAATTTTCATCACAAGATGAAGAAGAAAATCAAAAACAGTTGTTACTCAGGCCCACCAGAAGATGATATGTTTGTTTCCAATCATATACAGTTTATCTTAATCTTCTGTCCTAAGTGCCATCACAAGAAAAAAAAATAAAAATGAAGGGCACTAGAAGGAAGAATTTTGTTATACACACACAAACAAAAGACGAAACTAGTACAGAGGAAGGATGTCTAGACAAGTCTGTCCCCAGGCAAACTTCTGAACTTATTTTATAGAATCATAGAATATCCCGAGTTGGAAGGGACCCATAAGGATCATCTAGTCTAACTTGTGGCACCACATAGGTCTATCCAAAATTTTAGACCATGTGACTAAGTTCACAGTCCAATCACTTCTTAAATTCAGACAGGCTTGGTGCAGTGACTACTTCTCTGGGGAGCCTGTTCCAGTGTGCAACAACCCTCTCAGTGAAGAACCTTTTCCTGATGTCTAGCCTAAACCTCCCCTGCCTCAGTTTGACACCATTCCTGTGGGTCGTATCACTGGTGACTAAGGATCAGCACCTTCCCCTCCACTCTCTCTCATGAGGAAGCTGTAGACCACAATGAGGTCTGCACTCAGCCTCCTCTTTTCCAGGCTGAACAGGCCCAGTGACCTCAGCTGCTCATTGTATGTCTTCCCCTCTAGGCCCTTCACCATCTTCGTAGCCCTCGTCTGGACACTCTCCAACAGTTTTACATCCTTTTCGTACTTTGTTAAACAGGACCTATCCCTTGTGAACCCATGTTGGCTGGGACCAATGACTGCATTGTCCCCAAGGTGTGCTTCAATAACCTCAAGGATAATCTTCTCCTTAACTTTACCAGGCACTGACGTGAGTGACTATAATTGCTAGGGTCTTCTTTCTTTTTTGCTTTCCTGAAAATTGGTACAACATTTGCCAGCTTCCAGTCTACTGGGACCTCTCCAGATTCCCAAGACCATTGAAAAATAATTGAGAGGGGTCTTGCAATGATGTTAGACATCTTTCCAAGCACCCTGGGATGAATCCCATCTAGAATAACAGACTTGTATGAATTCAGGTGGAGCAGCAAATCCCACACACGTTCAGGGTCTGTTGGGAGTTTATCGTTCCCACTGTCATAGTCCTCCAGCCCAGGCAACCCTGGGTCCTGAAGCCCATCATCAGTGTTGAAGACGGAGGCAAAGGCATTAAACATCTCTGCTTTGCCTCAGTCCTTGTCTGTGAGGTGACCTTCCCCATCAAGTAGCGGACATATATTTTCTTTGGTCCTCCTTTTACTGTTCACATATTTGAAAAGAAAAACAAAACAAAAAAAAACAACAACAAAAAAAACAGCTTTTTTTTTTTTTTTTGTCTCCCACAGACCTGGCCAGCTTCAACTCTAATTGGGCTTTGGCCACATGAATTTTCTCTCTACAAACATGAACAGTGTCTCTGTATTCCTTCAACGTTGTCTGACCCTGCTTCCAGCAGCTGTACATTTTTTTTCCACCTAAGCTCCAGTAGAAGATCCCTGGTCTTCCAGGCCAGCTTTCTGCCCTGCCTGCTTGACTTCTGATATTTTGGAATTGCCTGATCCTGTGCTTTTAGGAGGCAGTGCTTAAAGACTGACCAGCACTGATGGATGCCAATGCCTTCAAAAGCAGTTTCCCAGGGGATCTTGCTAACTAGTTCTCTGAGCATCCTGAAGTCTGTTTTCCCCATATCCAGGGCTGAAGTTTTGGTGGCAGTTTTCCTTCTGTCACCAAAAATTTTAAACTCAACCACTTCATGGTCACTATGACCAAGATGGCTGCCAGTTGCCATGTTCCCCGCAAGACCCTTTCTGTTCTCCAGCAACAGATCTAGGAGGGCACCTTTCCAAGTTGGCTCCCTTAGCACCTGCACCAAGAAGTTATCATCTAGGTGCTTTACGAACCTCCTGGACCTTCTTGTGTCAGCCATGTAGTAATAGTAGTTGACGTCTGGTAAGTTGAAGTCCGCCATAAGGACAAGGGGAGTTGATCTCGAGGCATCTCTTAGTTCTGCAAAGAATAATTCAATAAATCATCATATTTCACTATATCCCTTTAAAAATATAGCTATTATTTTATTGCAGTTCCCTCAGTACAGACTCTTATCTCCACAGCATTCCCTTATAAAGCAGGTAAACACTCAAACACATGAAATTTCCTTCAGATTCCATAGCACACACATTCTGCTTCTCAAACCAAACATTCACATATATTGTCATCTAAACTCATGCCAATCTGAACCCACTACCCAGGTTTCCCCTCAGAAAACCTCCCTTCCCAATTCTAGTCTTCCCTTCTCAAAGTTGAGGAGTTTTATCATTACACATACTATCAATATTACATGATAGTATTACAATTAGGATCACCTAGACACTCCAAATAGAACTTTTTTTTTTTCTTTTTTTTTTTTTTTTCCAGGCTGCCCTAGGAACACCTTCATTCCCAAAGTTCTTCCTCTCTCCTTCTCTATTCAACTAAGAAGTTTTACTCCTTCAGACCACCTACCTAATTTACTCTCAAGTTTCTTTGCTCTTGTACTTCATGTCATGCATCTTTTATCCTGCTCTCCACCTCTCCACATGTGCAATTTTTATCACTCTCTCTGTCTTTGCTTCCTGTTACACACATAAATAGGTGTTTCACATACTTTTAGGCTCTTTTAGTTCCTTTATCTTCCCAATCAATGTTTTCCCAGCCAATTTCTCTTATTTCTCCAGTATCCCTTCTTTTTTGCTTCATTCTCCCAGCCTATTCATTAACTCTTTTACTTTATCTTTCTCCCACTTCTTCATGTTTTACTAGAGCCATGTTCTTCCAACTCAATTACTAAAACAGCTGATTTCAGGGCTTGATTTCAAGATCCATGAAATAGCCCACATGATGTGCAGAAGCAGTCCTTGCTGTCTTGGGGTTTATTTTTTTCTCAAATCATATATATATGCACTCTAAGACAAGTTAAATTTTTAAAAGGCCATGATTTATACTACACTACTGTATAAAAAGATAACAAAGTTAATAAATAGAGGAGACTGTTAACATATTTTTGAGACCCTTTATCCAGAATAACAGAGTCACAGAACGAGGTTGAGGTTGAAAGGCACCTCTGAAGATCATCTAGTCCAACCCCCCCTGCCAAGCAGGATCACCTGCAGCTCACTGCTCAGGATGGCATCCAGGCAAGTTTTGATTATCTTCATAGAAGGAGACTCCACAGCCTCTCTGGGCAGCCTGTTACAGTGCTATACCACCCTCACAGTAAAGTACCCTCTCATATTCAGCCAGAACTTCCTGTGCTTCAGTTTGTACCCAGTGCTTCTTGTCCTGTCACTGGGCACAACTGAATAGAGACTGGCTCCATCCTTTCGATAACCTCCCCTCAAATATTTATATACATTAATGAAGTCATATAGGTTTTATGGCTATGAGGTCATATATCCATAGAGCACATTATGTTTTCTTTAGGTATGGTATATGTAAAATACATAATTACAACCAAAAACTAGTTCCTTGTCCCAAAGAGCTTACAGAGTAAATAGAAAAAAATAAAATAAAAAAAAAAAATAACATACTGATTACAAAGTAGCACTGAGCTACAACTAACTGCATGAAAAACAAAAGCAACAGAACCTTAGCTTTTTTAGCACTGAAGTTTTCACATGTAGCACAAGTGAGAAGAGGACAATGATCTCTTTCTGTTTACTTTTTTTTTTTTTTTTTTTTTTTCTGTGAAATACATAGATTTTACAGAAATCAAGACAAAGTAATTTTAAATGACCTTTTATGAAAGTGCTGTAACCCTCCTCATTGATTCTGAGTGGTTTTGTGTTTGTTTGTTTTCTTGTTTGTTCTTGAAGTCCTTTCTGTATGTAACAATTTTGTTTAATTCCACTCTTATATATGGGGCATACTCTGATTACCGAAATATTTGTAGGTGTACTCTCTTTTCTCAGGCTTAACTAGTAGCTCTAACTGTAGCTTAACTGTCTCTCTAAAAGCAGAATATAGATTTGCTTCTAACTGGCATGATAATCTCTTTGCCATTATTATGTCATGGTTTATCAAGATATTAATTTGTGGGTCACTGATTGTGATCACATACATTTTGAACTACTATTATCTTTACATTTCATTTGGTCTTGAAATCTTCTGTTAACAGTTTGGTTTCCATCCTTGACTGCCTCTGAAAGAGGAGGATCATGTTAATTTTGTATTTTTCACTGATTTCAGAAGATAGAATTAAACACAACAATCACCTGTGACAGTTTGTCTGACTACAATATTAATAATATTAATTTCCTATGGTCAATATGGGCAAGAAACTAATCACAAAATGTTTGTATTCTCTAACTTATTTTTTACTCCCTTTGTAAGACATAACTCTTTAAAAGACACCCTGCCTATTCTACATTTATTTCTTTTGGAATAGCACTGTGCATACGGTCCCTACTGAACATAAAGCTCAGTTCCTCAATCCATCCCAACAAGATCCATAAGAGCTATTTAATAAGAATAACTGTCTTTCAGCTTCCTTCTACAGAGGGGAATACTGCTGGATGAAGGGGAAACAGTAGTTTCCTTGGGAGTAACAGCCAAACAGTGAGCTTCCTTTCTCTTTCAGTTTCCTTTCCTTTCTCTTTTCCAGATTTTTGATAGTTCTCTTACAACAATCTTATAACTCTGAATAATCTAGTGAAAAATATGTAAAGATCTCAAAAACACACACACACTGTGCAAGATACTGCTAATTTTCTTTAGAGAGCAACTACTATCTACAAAAGACAGGAAATTTAAGAATGATGAAAGACCATGTTTTATACTAAGGGAGTTATCAGACTGATGATGAAGATAATTTTGTATTTGCACTTCCATTTGGCAATGACCAAATGCCAATCTGTGGGAAGTGGGAGGGAAAAAAAAAAATAGCCACACTTGTGGCTGCTAAAATTTTTGTTGACAGATCTGTAAAGTGCATTCTGACTGACTCTTAAGTTTCTACAGGGATTGTGATATGTACCCACGCTATCCAACAAAAATATGCAAACACACCTGATTTTTTCTGCAGCTTTTTTTTTTTCTTTATGTTAGTTTCTGAAATTAAAACAGATTTTCAGAAATCTAGAAACATCTTTAAACATTTTTACAAAATGCTGATGGTTTCTATATAGAGATTATAAAGATTTTTTTAGAACCTTAAAAATAGGTAATAAAAGTTCAGCCCTGTAATGTAAAGATAAATTATTTATAAAAAATCACACCCTTATAAGTCCAGTCAACACTCAAGGTACTGTTCAAAAATGGCTGTTTATAAATAACAGCTTCCTGAATCCTGATGTTTCTTATCAAAAGAATAATAGTAAGAATAGTAGGGAAAGAATAGTAGGGAAACAGAACAAGATACATAAAGTATACTCTGAAAGGAGCAGGATCCCTACTTACAACAGAAGACAGTGTGAGATATGATGGAAAATTCTCAGAATTTTGTAATTGTACCAAAAGTAACAGTGGTGCAGTAACATTGGTGAGAGGTTGGAGATCCACTAAGCTGGACTGGAAATAAGAGGGGAATGCAAGAGTGAACACTGTGGGTGGGGGAATATTTGCTTTCAATCGTTTTGATTACTCCCTTACCCAGAGAGGTTAGAATTACTTTATTCTTATTCTTCATTCTGGACAACCTGAAATCATCAGGAGAAGCTAGCTTAGTAAATAACACTGTTATGAAGACTCTATAAAGATGACAAGTGCAAACCAACTATGTGTCCTTTGAGAGTAACATAAACCAGAGAGTATTGCTATAGAATTGAAGTAGTGTGCTGCCAGGTAACAATGCTTTTGTAGATAAAATAGTTTTATTTTATTCTTTTGTACCAACAAAAAAGACATCAAAATTATAAAAGAAATTTTACTATAACATTAATGAATTCTATTGAATTCCATATATTCATTACATTACCTTTTTCTGAGGATTAAATCTCCTTTTCAGTTCTGGAAATATTTGTTGTGTTTGGCACATTTGTCACAGCTATATCATCTTCATCTCTGGAATAAGAATCTGCATTTTACAGTGTGAGATTTAACTTTTTCATTCAGCTGCCAATATCAGTTCCATCCACTTCTTGCCCCCCGTTTTTCTTTCTATTTCTTTAGTTAATCTTAATTTCATTGTATTGTTTTTTCTCTCTCTCTTTTTTTTTTTTTTTTTTTCTGTCCTGTTCTGATTTTCTCTACAATCTTTTTAGCTTTCTCTCCTTTCCACTGCTTTGTTCTGTATTTCCTAATCTCATCCTACTTTCTTATCCTTCTTAATCAAGGAGAAGTTTGCTAGCCCCAGTAATTCTCTGGAAACAACATATAAGAAAAAGAAAAAAGTGTGTTTATATAAAAGGGTGATACCTTTGGGACAGATATCCACACAGTTAAGAGGAAAAAACTTTGATAGTCCAGAAACTTAGCAAGGTGGTGGGATGTAGTTCCAAACATTTTGTTCGGAGATAGATACAAAAAATAGAGTTCAGAATATTTGATAACTGTAACTATAAACATTATATATATATATATTTTTTTACACAGAGAGTGAGACACAGTAAAAAATATTTTTACATTTTACATTTTAAACTTTATATTTTATAATTACTTCCACTGGCAAAACACATTTAAGTTATGACTATTTTCTATAAAGTAAAGAAAATTCTCATAGAGACACAAATTAAATCTTCACCAAGACAGGCAAAATGATTAAGAAAGAAAAAGAGTTGCCACTAAGCTTTCCTCATTCACTCTCTGTGAGTTAACTAGACTTGACATTGTTAAAGTTTAGTTGCTATTTCTATATATGACTGTCATTTTTATTAACATTACTTGTAATGCTTTGCAATGTCATTCTGCCTAGAGACAAATATATATGAGTTTATAAACAGGTAATCCTATTTTGTTATGATTTAGGTTTTGTTTGCAAGAAATTCACCTTCTTGCAACACTGATGACATCAGGAGGAATTACTGTAGAATTCAAAGGCTCTGCATCTGTGTTGACAGTTTCAGCAGTGCATATTGTTTAATTTTTAATATGATGAGGTATGCAAGGCTAATGTAATTTCTGATTAAAGTCCCCAGTACTCTTTTATTGTACTGAAAAATTGGAATCAAACTTAGGTTTCAAAACAGTGAAATAAATAAAAACTTGAAATGTTAATCAGAGAATTTATGGTTAATCTAAACTAAGTTGGAAATGTTATAGAATGCTTGCAGATATTTTTAAATCTTCTACTGTAATAAGCATGACTGGATGACACCAAACCAAGCAGTGATCAGAATGATCAGAATGATCTTCTCTTCTAACAATGGAATACAAATTGTAATGATATTAATTTTACATGAGTATAGAAATGAATTTGCAGTTTGATATTAGAATATATAATAAATTTTTATTAGGTCTCAAACTATAATTTTTGTGAATGTGTTTCAAACTTTGATATGAACACATATATTCACAAATACTTAGCTGCTCATAAAGTTTGAAAATACATTAATGGCTTTTCCATTCTGAAACAAGTTGTGGGACTTCATGAAACAAAAAAAAATTCCCAGGTTTGGCATGGTTCCAGTAACATGTGAGAAAGACTACTTGAAAATAAGACTTTTTAAGATTTCAGATAGGCAAGTTAGGTGAGATCAAAGATTGGACACATTAGAGGGAGAAGAACTTATATTCTGAAGAGTTCTGCTTGTGTTGTGTTTTACAAAGTCTAGCCAACTTGTAATAACTTCAGTAATTTAACATGCCATAAATAACATACAAAGCATCAACAGCCCACTTAAGGCTACCATTTTCAATAATGTTTCTTTTTGTGTTGCAGTAGAAGCAGAGTGGAGAGAACACATTGATCATTTTCTTTGATCAATGATTTTCTTTGATTTTCATTGTTTCTTTGCTTCATTTGCGTACATTAATTTATTAGTTTATGCCATTACTTTATCTGAAAATGCTCAAACTCCTGGATGGACTTGCAGTATCATTGAATACTGAAGGTTTTCTGAGAGGACACCAATGCAAAAACCCTGGGAAGAGCAACAACAGGCAGGCAATTCTGAAGAGTCAAAGCTACTATGCAGAAAGCTTTAAGATTTTTTATTATTATTATTATTTTTATTTTTCCTAGGAATTTAGCCCAGAATAGACCTGGGTCTTTGGGGAATGGGTTTTAGATATATTACAAAGACTTTGGAGCAAACAGTTGTATCCAGTAACCCTGGAATTTCCTAGCTATTTTCTATCCATTGTAATTCCTGAGTTTCTTTATGAACAATAAAAGAATGTAGCGATTTTTTATTGTTCTGGACAGTAATAATTAAAAGACTTTCCTATTTCTTGAATCTCACTTTACCAGTAGGAAGGCAGATCAACCCAAATGATTAACTGTAAAATCTTACACTTATTCTGATATTAAAGGCTAGATATGTGAAAAAATTTGGAAAGATTTTCTCAAATGCTGAAAGGATAGCATTTCTTAATCAACACAGTGATAAAGTAAAATAGTAAGACTTTGCCTTTCTGTCTTTGAGGTTCAAGCTTACTTAAAAACAACCATAAGTCTGACAAGAATGGTAATTTTTCTCTTAAGTTTTGTTATGGAACTCTGGTTTTATGAGAATTGAATGTTTTAACTAGGATATGCATAACATTATGCAGGAAGTAGCTTCTCTAAAACCCTGCATAAACCTGGAGTGGGTTACTTTGTTACAACAACAGTTTTTATTATTTTCTGATGAAACTGATAAACCTAATATAATGCTTTGTTAATCTTGGAAACCTGTTGCTGTCAGTATTTTGAGGCATGCAGGCAAACAACAACAACAACAACAAAAAAACTATTTTGTGAAGTACAGGAACAATTTAAGATTTTTGACAATATCATGCTCTCATAAAGTGGTAATGTTACCTTGCAAGGACAAGAGAAAGTAATGTCGGAAAATGTATTGTATCTCAGACCTCTAATTATGTTCTGAGAACTGACAGCTATATTATTAGTGGGGAGAATATACATGTAATTTCTTGGCGTGGTTTCCTCTTTGTGCTACCCCTAAATTTGACCTAAGAGACTACTGTGCTCAGAAGCACTGATATGTTTCTGATAGCCACTCTCCCAGTACCCCCATTCATTAGCTAGAGTAAAGGCTTTGAATCAGTACATATGCAATTCTTCTAGCCTATGCCAAACATATCTAAACAAAATTGTTTGTGCTTTAAGAAATAGGAAGGCAGAAGGACTATTAGGACTATTATTTTTTATCAAAATTATTATATTTGTATAAAACTTTCTGGAAAAAAAAAGTAAAGTAGAAATAGTATTTTCATTTTTATGTTGAATTTAAAATTATTTCACTTTTTTATTTTTATTTTTTTGATCAGAGGTTAGTTCATCTGAATTTTCTTTAAAATCTCTCTCTAAAAGTTGCTTGTTTCTGCTGTCTATTAAAAGAAATTTCAGTGTCTAGTTCAGGCACAGACATCTAATCTTTAGAAGCTCAACTAAAGGCAGATATGCTTCACCCATATTACCTTAAAAGACAAAATACTCCAATTTTTTCCACAATCTGTAGAACTAAACTAAGGAACTGAAACAAAAGGAAGGAAGCAAAGAAGAAAAGAAAGACAAAAGGAAAGAGGGAAGGGAGGAAAGAAGGAAGGAAAAAATGAAACAAGATATTTAGAATGAAATGGAAAATAATTGCATTAGCCTAAAAAAAAAAATAGATTTGTATAAATTTTAGAGCTTTTAGAATTTTAAGATAAACTTAAAATTATACTAGAATTATATTTCTGGTATGGATAGGAGACTTTGCATGAACAAGACTACAGGAAATTTTGAAACATATATTCAGGAGTTGACAAAGAACTGTTAAATCAAGGACTTTGTTCCAGCTCATCACATCATAACAACATCATTCCACTACAATAGAGTTCCAAACCATAGAACTCAAATGTTAGAATCTTAAAATCACAGAATATCTCGAGTTGCAAGGGACCTGAAAGAATCATTCGAGTCCAATTCCTCCTCCAAAATCATAAAGATATATTTCTCAAAGGAGAAATATGAGACTCCCCCTATCAAATACAGAGACTATCCCCCCACATCAGCTCTGGCTTTAAGCTACTCTTCAACAAACAAGCCTCCAAATTAGTTCAGATTAATATTCTGAACTTCTAATATTTTGGCTTTTCCTGCTATTATTTGCTATTCTTATACAAATATATATGTATATATATGTATATATAGAGAGAGAGTAGAGACCAATAACACATACACTATAATGGCTGTCTACATTTTTCTATTGAGCTAAAGTCATTCTGCAGAGTTTTAAGGTTATTTAAGCCTTATTCTATAGCTTCAATTATATAATTTTGTATATAAAAATCAAATTAAAATATATATTCATATATTTTTTAAGCATTAAAGGATTGGAGAGGTATTCTGTATGAAAAAAAAATAACATTTGGATTTCACATTTGGAAGATAAAAATGTACATTATTTGTAGAACCAGTGGTGCAGTGGAAAAATATAGCAATAATGTATATCATCATTATGATTGTTTAATTTCCTCATCTCATCTGAATAACACAGGAAAACAGGATGTTGAAGAAAAATACCAGGTTTTCAAGATAACAGTTCTGCCTAGACTCTGCTTATTTGGCAAATATTACATAAAACTTATTTTATTCACCCACCTACTGAAGTTCAAAACCAAAATGTATGAGAAGAAGGAAATCCTCTTTCAATTTAGCTAAAACACGAGAAAAAAATAATCTGATTCCAACTATTGTAAATAGAGTTATGCAAGTTTTGTCTAAGATAAAAATCTTCTTTCACAGCAACCATTTCCAAAGATATATTTGTGGATGATTCAGAGCAGAGAATAAGGGTTTCAATCACCCCTTTGGATGATAGCAGTAGATGAATAGGATTTACCAGTATAAAATATTGTACATGAGAAAAGTGAATACAATTTCAAATATTTTCTCTTTGTCTTGTAGGATTCATGCCTGGCTTGTTAAGTATACCACTTGAGCTGGAAAACATATGACGTCTTTTTCTTGGGAAATTATAGTCCCTCAAGTAGAAAACAAATTTTACCCTCCACAGTACTGTGTCTTTTTTCATTGTTTAGACAATTAAATAATATAATGTTTTAATATAACTCCTGTGAATTTTAAATTTTCACCACTGACATTCTTGCTATCCCATGAGTCCTCAAAAGTAACCAGAAGAAAATTGTTCTTAATATGAGAACAGAAAAAAAATATGTTATTCAATGAAGTTTTTCAACTTCATATTTTATTCATATTTGTTTTATATGCAAAAAGCATTTTGATACAGAATATACCTAAATACCTCATGAATTAGTAGCCTGGGTTCATATACATTTCCTAATGGATAATCTCTTTTTTACACTAAATTCTTAGAACTGTAAATCAGCAAATTCAATACAATATGAAGTACAGTAGACAACAACAATTAAAGCAAAGCAAAACAAAGCAACAACAAAAAATAAATAATAGAACAAAAATACCATCTTTCTGTGATTTATACTGTAATATTTTTTTTCAATAGAAGCCTCAGGCACTTTCAATTACATCCCACTCCCCTAGTTTTTCAACTCCCATATGTCAAGACTACAAACAGGTGTTGTATTTTAGAAAGGCAAAACTCTCTCACTGCAGGTAGGAGAGCTGAGTGAAGTATTTCATGTTATTCCATGTTCTTAGAAAAATCTCTGAACTACTGAAAAAGTTTCACAGTCAGAAAGTGGTAAGAGACATCTCCTCAAACTCATGTGTGAAGGATGAGAGGACCAGAAGAGATTTTGATCTCACAGCTCTACCTTGTCTGTACTTCAGGCACTGTATGGGTAGCATGTCCTTCCTCTGTGCTATGAACCCTATTGCCATCAACTTGTGTGAAAAGGTTGTGGTCTGCCTAAAGTGGGGAAGTCGTTTTATTTTCCCTTATACCGACATGAGCCAGCTCTTACAAGAACATAGTCTGCTGTGTAAAGGAGTGGAGAAACACCTGCTGATATCCACAGAGAAAGCCCCCATGCTCCCACAGAATAGCATATGGACCACTGTTATGGTCCTTTAAGAAGAGAACACTGAAGACCCTTAGAATCATAGAATCATAGAATCATAGAATCATAGAATCATAGAATATCCTGAGTTGGAAGGGACCCTTAAGGATCATCAAGTCCAACTCTCGACACCGCACAGGTCTACCCAAAAGTTCAGACCATGTGCCTAAGTTCACAGTCCAATCTCTTCTTAAATTCAGACAGGCTCGGTGCAGTGACCACTTCCCTGGGGAGCCTGTTCCAGTGTGCAACCACCCTCTCTGTGAAGAACCCCCTCCTGACGTCCAGCCTAAATTTCCCCTGCCTCAGCTTAACCCCGTTCCCGCGGGTCCTGTCACTAGTGTTAATGGAGAAAAGGTCTCCTGCCTCTTGACAACCCCTTACGAGGAAGTTGTAGACTGCGATGAGGTCTCCCCTCAGCCTCCTCTTCTCCAGGCTGAACAGGCCCAGTGACCTCAGCCGTTCCTCGTACGTCTTCCCCTCAAGGCCTTTCACCATCTTCGTAGCCCTCCTCTGGACACTTTCCAACAGTTTCATGTCCTTTTTATACTGTGGTGCCCAGAACTGCACACAGTACTCGAGGTGAGGCCGCACCAGCGCAGAGTAGAGCGGGACAATCACCTCCCTTGACCTACTAGCGATGCCGTGCTTGATGCACCCCAGGATACGATTGGCCCTCCTGGCTGCCAGGGCACACTGCTGGCTCATATTCAACTTGCTGTCTATCACGACCCCCAGATCCCTCTCTTCTAGGCTGCTCTCCAGCGTCTCATCGCCCAGTCTGTACGTGCAGCCAGGGTTTCCCCGTCCCAGGTGCAGGACCCGGCACTTGCTCTTATTGAACTTCATGCGGTTGGTGATCGCCCAGCTCTCCAACCTGTCCAGATCCCTCTGCAAGGCCTTTACGCCCTCATTTGAGTCCACAACTCCTCCAAGTTTGGTGTCATCAGCAAACTTGCTCAAAATACCCTCTATTCCTACATCCAGATCATTTATAAAAATATTGAAAAGTACCGGCCCTAAAATGGAGCCTTGAGGGACCCCACTGGTGACCGCCCGCCAGCCTGACGCAGCTCCATTTACCATAACCCTTTGGGCCCTGCCCGTTAGCCAATTGCTCACCCATCGTATGATGTTTTTATTTAGCTGTATGGTGGACATTTTGTCCAGTAGGATCCTATGGGAAACCGTGTCAAAAGCCTTGCTGAAGTCCAAAAAAATCACATCAGCTGGTTTCCCTTGGTCCACCATACGGGTGATCTTATCATAAAAGGAAATCAGGTTAGTTAGGCAGGACCTACCCTTCACAAACCCATGCTGGGTGGGACCAATGACTGCTTTGTCCCCCAGGTGCGCCTCAATGAGTCCGAGAACCAACTTCTCCATGATTTTACCAGGCACTGACGTGAGACTGACAGGCCTGTAATTGCTAGGGTCTTCTTTCTGACCCTTCTTGAAAATTGGCACAACATTTGCCAGCTTCCAGTCTACTGGGACCTCTCCAAATTCCCAGGATCGTTGAAAAATAATTGATAGAGGTTCCGCAATGACATCCGCCAGCTCTTTCAGCACCCGGGGATGAATCCCATCCGGACCCATGGACTTGTAGGGATCCAGGTGGAGTAGCAAATCCCGCACACGTTCAGGGTCAGTTGGGAGTTTGTCATCCCCACCGTCCCGGTCCTCCAGCTCAGGGCACCCTGGGTCCCGAAGCCCATCATCGGCATTGAAGACAGAGGCAAAGAAGGCGTTAAGCGTCTCTGCTTTGCCTACGTCATCGTCTGTGAGGAGACCTTCCCTATCAAGGAGCGGCCCTATGTTTTCTTTAGTTCTCCTTTTTCCATTTACATATCTAAAAAAACCCTTTTTATTTTCTCTCACAGACACAGCCAGCTTCAACTCTAGCTGTGCTTTGGCCACTCGAACTTTCTCCCTACAAACACGAACAGCATCCCTGTATTCTTTCCATGACGCCTGGCCCTCCTTCCAGTAGCGAAACACTCTCTGTTTCCGCCTAATCTCCATTAGAATGTTCCTGGTCAGCCACGCCGGCCTCCTGCCCCGCCTGCCTGACTTGCGATATTTTGGAATTGCCTTATCTTGTGCTTCTAGGAGGCATCGCTTAAAGAGTGACCAGCACTGGTGGACATCGAGGCCTTCAAGAGCAGTTTCCCAGGGGACCTTACTGACTAGTTCCCTGAGCAGCCTGAAGTCCGCTTTCCCCATATCTAGGGATGAGGTTTTGGTGGCACTTTTCCTTCTGTCACCATAAATTTTGAACTCAACCACTTCATGGTCGCTATGACCGAGGCGGCCACCAATCACCACATCTCCCACCAGACCCTCTCTGTTTTCTAGCAACAGGTCTAGGAGGGCACCTTTCCTAGTTGGCTCCGTTAGCACCTGTACCAAGAAGTTATCATCTAGGTGCTTCATGAACCTCCTGGACTTGCTCGTGTCAGCCGTGTGGCACTCCCAGTTAACGTCCGGCAAGTTGAAGTCCCCCATAAGGACAAGGGGAGTTAATCTCGAGGCCTCTCTTAGTTCTGTAAAGAATAATTTATCGGCGCTATCGTCCTGGCCAGGCGGTCTGTAATAGACTCCCACAACGACATCCCCTTTATTCGTTCGTCCCTTGATCCTTACCCAGAGGCTCTCAACTTTGCCATCGCCGACCTGAAGTTCCACACAGTCCAGCCCCTGCTTCACATACATCGCCACCCCACCACCTCGCCTACCCTGCCTGTCCCTCCTGAAGAGCCTGTAACCATCTATCGCAACACCCCAGTCACAGGACTCATCCCACCAGGTTTCGCTTATACCGATGATGTCATAGTTGCGGGACTGGGCCAGGACTTCTAGCTCATCTATTTTATTCCTCATACTGCGTGCGTTTGTGTAAAAGCACTTCAGGTGCGTCTCCTTACACTCAGCACCTTGTGGATCTGACCAAAGGACCCCACTGGCACACAGCCCCTCTGATTCTAGCATACCATCCCTTAGGTCTTCACCGGCTCGCCTGGTTTTAGCCCCTTCCCCCTTCGACTCTAGTTTAAAGCCCTATCTATCAGCCCTGCCAACTCCTGACCTAAGATCCTTACCCCTCTCCGAGAGAGGCGCATCCCTTATTTCAAATTAAATACTCACCAAGAAATAGAGAGGACCTTGGAGAAAAGAAATCATGCAACACATCCTCATGAAGTGGTGATCATGGTGTCTCACATTAAATGCAATTACTGTCCTTCCTTGCCTTGATTACTCTATTGAAATACTCTATTAAATTATAATAATAATAATGTGAGAGCAAAATAGTGCAAATCAATTTACTCACATGATGCTACAGCAGATTTTTTTTTGGAAACTGCAACTTTAACTTCATTTGAAATCCCATCCTGTCAGCAGTAGATAACTTTCCATGACTAATACCCATTGCAAGTTTTGGAATACACACACACACAAACATATATATAATATGCATATGTATATATAAACATATACATACACACAAACATACAGGAAAAATGAAGTCATTGGCAAAATGTTTCTCAGTAATTGCAGTCATTCACTCTGTGAAAAAAAAAAGATTATTAATGAAGATTTTTGCTTGCCTCCTGTTTTGATAAGTCTACAAGCATAGTCTTTTTTTTTTTTTTTTTTTTTTCACTCTCATCACACTTGGGAGTAAGCTAGTAAGCTCCACCAGCATACTTTTTACTGACATTATTCATCTGTTATTTCATTGGTGCATCTGAAGTTACTTTAGAGGTGTCAAAAAACACTAGGCCCAGCAATTTTTGTTCTTCCAAATTTTTCCCACACTTGTCCCAGAAGTACCACATACATACTGAATTCTTGTTTCATTCTCTGGCTGATAGAAAACCATTTGTTTTAGAGACTTGCTATTCATGCTCTTCTCTCTTGTTGCTGACAGAAACTTGTGATGAGTTCAGTGAGATAGCTTAGAGTTCCCACATCTGGAAGCTCAGAGCTGGTCAAGTCAGATGGTGTCAAAACTTTTGAGAAGCTGAACATATGATCCATGTATTGCCCTCCTTTTATCAGTGATGTTACAGATGGTTGTCATTAGGTGCCTTTCTTCTCTCTGAATCCACCCTTTAACTTCATGTGATCTTTCATCATATGGACAAGGACTTTGTTCTTCAGCAGAGTCTGGAAGATGTTATGATTGTAATAACACTTTGCTATGCTGTCTTTTCTTTGCTGAGAGCAAAAAGATTACCTTTGTCCAGTTAGTTTTCTGCCTATCCTGACATTGGTGAAAATCTCTCACATGAGATCAGTTCTGTGCGATTCTGTGATTCTGATCCTTGATTGTTTTTATTGGTTCTCATAACACACTAGCAACTGCTGTGGCTTCATTTTTAAGAATGAGCACAATCTCTTACTCAGCTAACAGCTCTTGCTCTTTTTGTCATCATCCTACATGGTGAATAATTCTGATGAAGCATGTGGACAGATGCATTCGGCAAAATATGTAGCATTAGTAGCTTTAAACAGAGTTAATGTCTCTACAACTTGTCACAACTTTATAATTTAACAGGTACTATATTCACACAATAAGAAATCATGACATAAACCTTGATGATTAACATGTAACCATCATCTATGAGAGAAAAAAAAAAAAAAAAAGATAGAGAGAGAGAAAGAAAGAAAAACTGTATGAGTTAATGGGTAAGTGCGGGTATGCAAAAAGTAAAATAACATAAAATAAAATAAATAAAATAATATAAAATAATGCATTTTTTACATCATTACACTATTGTGATGGATTCTTAACCCATCCTATTTACTGGAGGTCATGATCACGTCACTCCAGTTGGCAGGAAGGAAAGATAATTTTTCAGCGTGTACAGACGAGAGAAAGCTGCATATACAGACATTCTATATATATGTGTGTGTGTGTGTGGTGTGTGTGTGTTTTTCTGAATGTCAGGAAAATGAGATGTTGTTATGGCTTTTTAGTATGGTTGTATTATCTGATATTATTCATAATTTCTGTAGCAGAATCCTTTTGAGTACTGATTCCAGTAATATAGATAATTGATTTGACAATAAAAGCATGATGTGACTGGTGGTACATCACTCCTAATGATCAACCTTCAGATTTTGTCTAAGTTATGTGCTCCAACAAGCTAACTTGGTTTGTGCAATTTTCAAAGCTCTTCTTTCTACAGCTGTCCTAGCCAACAGCCCTCAGCACATTCCTGTTTAGTAAATACAGAGAAATCTGATTGTCTGTTCTCATTACTACAATTTGTGCTTGCCAGCTTCAGTTGTAGCTCATAGACATGACATCTATGTCCGGAGTGTGGTTCTCAGTATCAGCAAATGATGATGAGGCCTGGGAACAGCGTAACTGGAGAGCTGTTGACAGCAGCATAGACTTATAAAGTAAGGTACCACAGATTACTCACACACAGATTTATGTGTGCTTTGTCACTTCCTACCATCCCATTATTAGTTTCTGGTGTTGTCCATTTGCACATAACTCCTTTGTAAAAGTACCTTGAATTTCTAGACTGTAGCTAGTTTGCACAATTGAGTTATCACAATACTGGAACTACAATAGCAGCAGTCTTAGTCTGTGAATTTCCACTTTAACATTTACTTGGAATTGCATCAGTAGTGATGCAGAACACACACACACACACAAAATGTTCAATAAATATAATTTTCTGTACTTGGAAGCAAGTAGCGCTTTGTATTTGTGTTGTCCATGAATGATTAACTACATTCTAGTTCATTAGTAAATGAAGAAATATCTAGCAGCAATAAATATTTGAAATCATCAAAACCAAAATAACATGAGTACAAGACTTTATATACATACATATATATATATATATATATTTGGTTTTGTTTGTTTGTTTATTTAATGACAGTCTATTGCATTGATAGCCCAATTATATTAATTTGCAACTAACCTTAGAATACCAGGAAAATTGCAATGGACTGGAGAAGCCTTACACTGTCTGTAGGAAAAATAAAAATAAATAAATAAAAGAATGACTGTGAGCGGAAATCAGAAATAATTTAAATTTGAATTAGAAATTTGACAGTAAGCTTTAACTCTGAGGATAATTAATTACCAGAATAACCTTGTGGGAGGAATAAAACAGAATCCACAGAAGAAGTACCCACTTGCTTTCCCTCTCCCCCACAGGTGTCTACATGCACTTCAGGATCTAGGTGGTCTCCTGGTTTGTATTAACACCAGTAGTGAATGATTCACCCAGTGCAGATCTTTGGGTCTTTTTTGTAGATCATCTTTTGTTAAAAATTATTTTTTGGATTCATTATAGGGTTACTGAATGAAATGTAAAGGGCTGTGATATATGAGAAGTCTTATTAGAAGCTTTAATAGTCTCTTTGGGGCTTTAATGTCAAAGTCGTAGGGCCATGATTATTTTCTTATGACCCATGTGGAAGGAATTTAACCTATTCCTACAAACTACAAGTATCTCCCATGGTTACTCTTCATGTTCCTCACTGTAATCACCATTTAGCACAGTCATTGAAGCCTTGTATTTGCTTGCTAGCAGATATTTCTGCTCTCAGTTTATATGTGTACTCCAAACAAAGTAATACACCTGCAGAAGAAAAACTTGAAAGACATGAATTAAGAATAACCAACAGTTATTAACAGGTCTATGTAAAAATTGAGCAGCAGTCACCCAGACCTATCTGTTATTATAAATACATTCATTTCATATATTTTAATTTTTATTTACAACTTTATTCACATTTTTCAAAGTCTTAGAAAATATTAAAAGATATAGTAGCATTTCCTGACAAAAGGGAAAATTCCTAGCTTACAAACAAATAAAAATAAATTTTTACCTTTGCATCTAATATTTTCAGTTTCTACAACATAATTACAATTAGATTTAAGAAAGAGGAGCTGTTTTCCTTAATTTATGATGTTTAGATATTGTATCTGATATTACATCATGGTCATTTTTTTGTTGTTTTCTTTTTTTTTTTTTCTTGAGTCAAAAGAATCCATCCACTTAATCCTTTACAATACGTATAATGGTTTTAGGCCTAAGAAGATGTATTATATGCTGACAGTTGTATTCAACTGACAGACAGTGACAGAATGAACAAAATCACCATGAACTTGTCTTCCTCAAAAACAAAAATAAGAAGTCATACTTGTGTAGCTTTATTTCTGACCAGAACTTTTGCATCGAAGTAGCCAAATGATCTATATCCAGATATAACTTTCTTCACCATGTAAGACTCGGACTATGTTATGCCATGAAGCGGGGTGGAGGGGTGGGGAGAAATCAGCAATGTAGAAAACTTTTCACAGCATAAAAAAATGGTGATGGGCTTGGCAGGAGGGTTAAGATGACAGGCTGACTGGAAGCTATGTGTGGTGAATATGAAAAGAGGCAGGAGCTCAGTGGTAGGAATACAGTGATACAGTGGTTGCTCTACTGAATAAATAAATAAATAAATACATAAAACAGTAAGCAAGGAGGACAATTGTGGAAAATTCTACAGGGGACTACAAGGGTTACTCACACCTCCTGCTTGACTTTTCCTGTGAATTTTTGCATAGCGGGTTGTGACAGAGTAAACTGTCACATAGGAGGCAAATCTCTACAGCTGGCTCCAATTAGCCATCAAGCCTTCTAGGAATTGCTTATAGTAGGAGGGGCTGGAGGGAGGGAGGGAAGGAGCAATACTTTAAGATCCATTTTTTTCCAAGAGGAAGAAAAGCAAATCCAAAAATGAGTGCATAGTAATGAAGGTCCAAAAATAAATGTAAGTGATATGTTGTTTTGTTAAAATATCACATTAATATTTATTTATTTATTTATTTATTTTTTCTGAAGGAGTAGGATATACCCATGAGTTAAAATAGAAGAAGGGTGTAAACTCCCTTCCTTTCTCCCCTAGTGAGAAACCTCTTTAAAGATGTTTAGCATTTTTTCTGTATTCTTCTAGTGTTAATCAATATATTAAAGTAATATTAGAGTACTTCAAGCTGTATACTTAGCCTGGGAAATATGGAAATATTACAGTTCAATCTAGAAGTAGACCAAAAAGATATTAAATCTAGAGAGTATCTTTTCACCTATGTCAAAACACAGCTTAGTATTGTTATGGATCAGTAAGCAACTAATAAGTGATTTACTTTTTCATTTATATGACAGTTTGTGATAAATATATTTACAATGTGTTTTTCATATTTCCCTAATCTACCTAAATTTCAGAACACAGCATTTTTTTATTAAAATTTTTCTTCTATACAACAGCTTTATGAAAATTTGGTTTCTGGTCATTTAGAATATTCTCTGCTACACATGACATGAACAATACATGGCATGGTCTTTAATACTTCTCCCAAAGCTTCAGAAAATATATCGCTCTGGATTCACTTCTGCAGCTGCTCAGAAGACATCCCAGGCAAAAATATAAAGAAATGTTTCATGATCTGAAGTGAATAATGATTCTTTCCTCAACATAAATACCTCCATAAGGAAGAAGAAATGAAAAAGTATAAACCAATTTGTAAAGTTCCCACAAAATATTTATTTAATATTCTACTAGTATAATTGATTATAACTGGTTTTAAAAAGCTTTCTAAGTATTCCAGATTTAACGAGTATGATTTACAGCTTCTCCTGAGTGCAGTGCCAATCCTATATGATGTTGAAATACTTCACTTAATAAAAAACAATTATTGCTCATGTCAAGCAAAAAAAAAGCATAAAAATGTGTAAAGGTTTTACTGGGTTTCTCTGAAGCAGTAATATATCAAATGCAAAAAAAAGTAAATATATTCAGAAAGAGATAACGACGATTTGTTAAAAACATATTACATTTTTCTCTTTAGAACAACTACTAATATTAGAAATACTGTTTGCCTTTAACAAAATGTTCACAATTCTTTCTTTAACTGATCGACTTTGTACTTTTTAAATGTTTAGCAAATACAATCATTTTTCCCCATTAATTTAAGAAACTTTATGATATGGTCAGTTAATTAAATGTGTACATGTAGTGAGAATAATCTTTTTTCATTAAATCATTACTTCCAGGGTTTTTTCAAGACATTCAAACTTTACTTGCTAATATACAAGTGTTTCTTAGAGTTTTGTCACAATTTTTCTGTCTCTGAGTACTTAAAAAAAAAAAAAAAAAAAAAAGTAGTTGCTATACAATTTAAAGTTTGAGAAATTATGCATTTTTTTCCTAACTTTATTTTTTTAAGTCCGTAATGAACCATTTTTTAATTACAGAATCACAGAATGGTTGAGGTCGGAAGGGACCTCTGGATATCATCTAGTCCAAACCCACTGCTAAGCTCACCTAGAGCTCATTGCACAGGGACACATCCAGGCAGATTTTGCATATCTCCAGAAATGGGGAACCCACAACCTCTCTGAGTAACCTTTTCCAGTGCTCTGTCACCCTCACAGCAAAGAATTGTTTTCTCATATTCAGCTGAATATGAGCTTCCTGCATTTCAGTTTGTGTCTGTTGCTTCTTGTCCTGTTGTTGTGCACCACTGAAAAGAGTCTGACCCCATCCCCTTGACACCTTCCCTTCAGATATTTGTACACATTTATGTACAAATCCCTCTCAGTGTTCTCTTCTCCAAGCTAAACAGACCCAGCTTTCTCAGTCTCTCCTTCTATGACAGATGCTCAAGTCTAATCATTATAGTAGTTGTCTTCTGGACTTGCTCCAGTATGTCCATGTCCCTCTTGTACTCAGGAGCCCAGAACTGGACACTTCAGGTGTGGCCTCACTAGGCTGAGTAACATTTTGTATGTTAAATTTTGCACTTAATGTTTTGTACTTAAATTTTCCTCTCTGGTTTTCATATGCAGTTTCCCCACTCTTTATGAGCATGTAATTCACATACAGTGCTGTTAGCTATTGGCTTCATATTGTGATAGTAATCTTTTCTTCAAAATCTTACCTATTTTCATTACAGTTTTGGCTTTCATGATCCAATGATATTGAGTATTCAATGATACCCTATATTCTTGCACCATATTCAAGAAAAACAGTGATTATTTTGCATGTGATACAAACCAGAGAACTCCATAATCATGTAATTTTCTCAATTTTATTACTTAATAATGTGTGTAATTATTAATGTGTAATTATTAGTGTGTAATGTGGCAATTATCTCCAGTATTACATTCTTATTTTGCCTGGAATATTTCTAGAGATGGTCAGAATTAACCACATCATTTTTATTTTTTTTCCAAAATCTTTGGGCTTAATTCAAACTTGTTAGTTGTTCATTGATTATTATGTTTTCCATTTACCATATTCACTTTGTCAAAAAATAAATCCAACTTCCAAACAATTTTATTATATCTTTTATGCTATTTCTCTTTAAACTAAATTATTTGAAACTGATATTCATATATAGACAGAATGTTGGTGTATGCTGTGATAAACAAGTTCTTCTTGACATGTGCTTAGGATAACTATGTTACAAATGAAGAGGAAATCCATTATGAGCTGTATAAGATACCTAAACTGAGTGTCAGAAATATTCTTTACAATGATACTGTTTTTCCCAGGATTTGAGGATGTACTTTGTTCATTGGTTGGTTAGCAAGGGAGATATATGGGCCAGTATCACATTTAACTGAATAGTAACAAAGGATATGAGTTGCCCAGGTTTTAAGAATATTTTTATAGACTGTGTTAAAACATATTAAGATACGTTTGAAGAATATTGAAACACCTGGAGTAAGCAGAACCTTGTGACATTGCTCTGCTTCACTCAACCAGAACTCACGCCCCAAAACACAGGACACTAAGCTTTCATTACTCCTTAGTTAAAGGAAAAAAATATCAAGTAATGCATTTCTAATTTTTTTTTTTCAGTATGACTGAATTTTCATTGTACAATTCTTTAAAATTTTAATATGTTTTAAATATTCCTACTGTTCTGCTGGTCTTTGAATAAGTTCTTCTGTTTTCCTTTTTAACTGTCTTTTTTTTTTTTTGTTTTTTTCCTTTTGCTTCTTCTATTTGCCATACTATGTTTAATAACATGCAAGTTGTCACCTTCTGAATCACTTTTTTTTTGTTTGTTTGTTTGTTTTGTTTTGTTTTGTTTTGAGGGGGCAATAAAAATTCTTACTTGGAAGCTTCCAAAATGATCTGTTCCTGATATATCAATCCAGAAATCTGTAATTTTTATGCTTTAGTTTTGAAAGGGGTTCAACTTTTGTTGTTGTTTGTTTTTTTAACTCTCTAATACTTCCTTTTCTTTTTTTTTTTTTTTTTTAATGTTTTTTATGGTGAGGAACAAGGAATTTTGGCAAAGGGACGTATGTGTATCCATTCTTAATATCATTCTATGCAATTAGCTGCCCTGCTGCATGCAATAGAAATGTATAAACTTGTCATAAAGACGTGTTATTTGGTAAAATGATCAGGTGTTTTATTAACAGGTATTGTGTTAAGACATATCTGAACTGTCATCTTTAGGTTTTGATGCAATTAAGAATTGCTGAAACTAGAGACAGACTTTTTTTTTTTAATTATTTTTTTTTTTTCCTTCAATCTGTTCCTTCTTTCCTTCTTTCTGAGGCATTTTTACATGGCAGATTAACCCACAAAGTGCACAGTCATCTTGTACAGCTTTCCTATCATGTTGTGCTTCAGAACCTGAATTTTACATGAAGCACAATGAGCTTCTCCAGACTTGTTGTCTGGAAAAAGAAAAAATGGCTTCTAATTACATTGTGTGAATTAGAGCACTTTTTTAAAGAGCACCCAATTAAAAAAAAAATAAAATCAAATCTATGTTTACTTTTCTGCAGCTTACAAAGTGTTATAAGTCCAGACACTGGGTAATGGTTTTGCAATCAAGCCCTTGTCTGGTTTCTGCATCCCAGTATTTGTCCCTGGAAGTTTGATTCACTGCACACAGTATGCAGTGAACAACCACAAAATCATAGTCATAGAATCATAAAGGTTGGTAAAGACTTTCAATATTATCTGATTCAACCCTTCCCCTAGCATCAATATTATAACTAAACCATGTCCCTAAGTACCACATCCAACCTTTTCTTAAGCACCTCCAGGGATGTTGACACTACCACCTCCCTGGGCAAACCATTCCAATGCCTGACTGCTCTTTCTGAGAGGAAATGCCTCCTAATTTCCGACAAACCTCTCCTAGTGCAACTTAAGGCCATTTCCTCTAGTCCTATCACTTGTTATCTGCAAGAAGAGGCCAACACCCAGCTCCCCACAACTTCCTTTCAGGTAGCTGTAGAGACCAATAACATCTCCCCTGAGCCTCCTCTTCTACAGACTAAACAACCCCAGTTCCCTTAGCTGCTCCTCATAGGACTTGTGTTCCAGGCCCTTCACCAGCTTCGTAACCCTTCTCTGGACATGCTCCAGGTCTTTGATGTCCTTTTTGTAGTGAGGGGCCCCAAACTGAACACAGTACTAGAAGTGCAGACTCATCAGAACAGAGTGCAGGAGGTTGATCACCTCCTGGTCCTGCTGGCTGCAGTATTCCTGATACAAGCCATGATGCTGCTGGACTTCTTGGCCACCTAGGCATACTGCCAGCTCACGTTTAGGCAAGCATCACACAACACTATCAAATCCTTTTCTTCTGTACAACTTTCCAGCCACTCTGTTCCAAATCTGTAGTGCTGCATGGGGTTTTTGTGACCAAAGTGCAGGACCTGGCACTGAGCCACATTGAATCTCATCCCCTTGACCTCTGCCCATCAACCCATCTTATCCAGGTCCCTCTGCAGCGCCTTTCTACCCTCCATCAAATTGACACTTCCCTCCAATTTGGTGTTGTCTACAAATTTACTGAGGTTGCACTCAATTCCCTCATCCAAATAATCAGTAAAGATATTAAAGAGGATGGAACACCACTTGTGACCCTTTGCCAGATGGATTTCACTCCATTCACCACTAATCTCCAGGCCTGACCATCCAGCCAGTTTTTAACCCAGCAAATAGTAGGCCTTTTCAAAACCTTGAGCTGCCAGCTTCTCCATGTGAATACTGTGGGACACTGTGTCAAAGGCCTTGCTGAAGTCTAGGTAGACTACATGAACAGTCTTTTCCTCATTGTTTTAATGTTCTTTTTGTATTCTGGATGCTCATTTATGCTCAGATGGACTGTAATCAAATGGATAGACTATGGATGAAGCACCTTAACTCTCTTGTGATTTAAAAATGAATGGAGAGGGAATGGGAGGTACTTAGTTCTTCTTAATATCCCTAATAAAACAAGAAGTTTAGCTATAACCAAATCATGCTTTAGTCATGCAGATTATGTTGAGATCATTTATAAAGGCTAGGGTAATGGGTAAGTTCATACATACATTTCTGGTCCCCATTAACTGGGTTTAGTTCCATTCCTGTCTATTGACTGAATATATGAATGAATAAATAACTCAATCAATGACTAGAAATTTCTGTCTGTTTCTTCCCACTATAATTTCCTACCACTGTATTTTATCCTGTCATTTTATGGCTCCAAAAAATTTATTTTGTTCAGTGACCCATTTAGAACTAGAGATACAGTCGTGGTCTACTGGAACTAGTGGCAAGTGTTGTTTTGGGAAATGTGAAATATGACATGGATTATTTTCTAGCTAAGGAGATAACAACCCCAGTATCTCTGGTGGTATGTAGCTTAGCACTCACTGAGGATTTTAAGAGCAGATTTGTAGACTGAAACAGTTAGTGTTAAGGACTTTTTTCTAAATTATTCCTATGGACTTAATGCAGTTTTTCCTCTGATGTGGAATCAGTGTTTTTGTCATAAAGTTACTGCTTTCCTAAGTGTTTGATTCCTACGTGCTATTTCCTACATCTTATATATAAATTTTTAATGACTTTTGTTATCTGTGGAAGCTGTGGTCTGCCAACAAGTCCATTTGGAAGGAACATTCTCTAAATGTAGAAAAAACTCTTTTAATGTCTGGCAATTTTTCCTATACTATGGTTACTTCTCAAAAATATATTTATCACAGAATCACACAGAATCACAGAATTTCTAGGTTGGAAGAGACCTCAAGATCATCGAGTCCAACCTCTGACCTAACGCTAGCAGTCCCCACTAAACCATATCCCTAAGCTAAATTATATGTGCAATGTGTTTATTGCTGAAATATCTTGCCAGATAAAGCAAATATATATATATATATATATATATATATGTTTTTCTAGCTTTCCAGAACTCATTTTGTCCACCAGGCTAGTTTATTAGTTGTCTAATATGAGTCAGTGATTCAGACTTCTGGTAGGCATGATCTTTAGTACCTTATCTACCCGCTTGTCAAGAATTAAAACATACAATTATAAAACTGTATTATTGTCCCTAAAACAAACAAGCAAACAAACTTTTTTTTTGCTTTGTTCACCAAGATTAAATGTTCTTAACTGTTTACAGTGTTGAACACTGAAGAAAGCAGCAGGTAATGCAGATCCAACTACATTAATGTTGATAATGATTGTTTATTCTTTTAAAAACATAAAGTAACCCTTCATTTGTGAAGTAATAAGATAAATTCTAAAGTTTATGTAGAGATTCAGAATAGATATAATACCTCCCCTGTACTCTTGTTGATATTTTTATTTTTCTTCATTATTTACTCTTGTTTTCAGGCCTATTGAAAAATTACAGCATCCCCCAAATAAAGATTGGATCCCGTAAGTATATCAGGAAAGTGATTAGGAAATGAAAATATTGTATCAGACCATAACTGTTGCCTCTTCAATGTTTTTCAGCCTTCCTTTTTGTAATAACAGCAGTCCCTTCATCACTCACCATACACATTAGTGAGAGTTACAAATGCTTAGACCAAGGAGTCTCAAGGGTTATAGAAATATAAACATTGATTTACTATGCTGTCCCTTGGGAAAATAGTCTGTCTACAAGCCTGGCAAAGATGCTCTGCTCTGAGAATTTCAGTTTGTCAGTGAACATTTTCAAACATTTACTTGAGCTATGGAGCCAAAAATGCATTTCTGTGGAATACATGTAGAAAATGGAAGCGATCATAATAAATACTTCTCATAATAGCATTTCAAACTGCTGGTCAGGTTGTTTGCGTACTGTTTCTTAAATTTCATTGAAGCTTATTCTGTACATTTCCAAATAATCTAACATTCAACACATCTTGAATTTAGTTGCTTATCTTCTTAGTTTAATTAATTTAATCTAAAATGTTTAACTGATCTGGAGATTTATTTGAAATAGTGTAACTGAAAATTAGGTTTTGAAAACAAAAGGATAAAATAGGAGTAGAAGGAATTAAGAGAAATCAAATTAATCTTGCTCAGCACATGAATTGATTTTTATTCCATTATTTATTTTTATTTGATCCTTAACAATGACCTTGATTTTATTTGTGCAGAATAAACAGTTTACCAGGTATGTGGTTTGCTTTTAATTAGAACATGAAGAAATAATAATAATAATAACACAAAGAAATTAGAAACATACATGTATTTATTGCTTCCCATCTGAAGATCCCAAATCACTTAAGTTTTTATAAATTAAACTTCATCCCCAATCTTATGAATACAAACAAATTATAGATTTCTACTTGTAGATAGGAAAACTAAGCCACAGCATGCTCAAATCAGTTTGCTGTCACCTGACACTACATGTGCCAGCCTGAGCCAGCAATAAAAACCTCAGGCCTGATCCTTTGCTTTATTGAGCTTTTTGTGTAATTGCTGACACCTTTATTGGGTGTGTATAAAGAACTACTGGTTTAGGAAGACAGCCTCTTGCAAATGTTTCATTTGCAGACTTGTGTAAGCAATTAGATCAAAGTGCAAAATGTTGCAGAATCCATCAGTCCAGTCATTCATGTGTTGTCTATCAAAATTTCTCACTGTTCTGACTCCTCCACACCACAGGACCAGGTCCGCTCTTTTGAATGCTTTTTCCTTATAGAAGTGAGCTCTGCTTTTAAAAGAAGTACAAGAAGTGCATAGCTCTGTTCTCATTTCTGAATTGAGTTTTTTACTTATTTATATTTTTTCTCCATCTGAAATTTTTCTGTGAACAGAAAAAGCAGGAAAAAAAAAAAAGGAAAAAGAAAACAACACTGTTTTTTAGATTTTAAAAATGTTTGAGGAAGATGAAAATATTTTCTAGGCTTTTATTGTTTGTTTGTTTGTTTGCAAAATTTTCAAATCAAGAGATGTACAAATTGTCGTTATTACACAATAAGGTAGTTTAATTCAATTTAGCAAAGAAGCCAGTATTTTTCCAAGCTATCAAGATAGTGCCTTATTAAAATCCCAGTGGCACTGGGGTATTTGAGGTGGGGAAAAAAAGGTTAAACTGCATATCAACTACTGAAGGGAGCTGAAAGGATGTGGAGCCCAATTAAACCTTCAGCACTGCTCTTCTCATAAACACTTGCTACTTTATTCCCTCTGGAACACATTTCGAGGCAGCTAAAGTGGGAACCCAGCAAGAACCTTTTCATGAGAGCTTTGTTATTGAGCCCCAGGTCCAGCCCAGTCCTTCTGGGTGAAAGGCTTCATACTCCCTCTCTATTAATCATCATCTGGCCTTCTAACACCTGGGACTGACTCCAACTCCCACTGTTGCTATATTGACAATATTCCCTGTTGATTTCCTCATTTTCTCAGCCAAGACTAGAATGACCTCTTTAAAATTCTTTATAAACGTCAGTAATTGCTGCATCAAACTTCAATTCATTACTTTCCCAGGCTTCATGTATTTTGATGATATGAAAGTTGACTGCATTTACATGCAAATTGAAGTTTTATATTAATAAGGGCCAGTAAAAAGAGATTGCATGGTAATACTCCATTATGACTTTTAAATACATTTGCCCATGTCTCAACTTGGCATTAGCATGGTCAGACCATGAGGAAATCATGTTGGTCTGATTGCAATTTTGTTTTCCAATTGAAAGTACAATTTCATCAGGTTTCCCTGTCATTTCTAATAATGACTTAAGTTTGCTTGCTAAATTGAAGAATTTCTCCAGGCCTCTAGATGGGCTGGGAAACAGGTGAGGAGACAGCTGCTTCTATATGAAGTGCTTCATTATGAACTACCACTATATGCAACCCCATAAGGCTTGTTTGATGATAGAAACAAAATTACTGAAGGTCTAGTGCAGCTGAGATTGATTATCTTAAGCATATTAACTTTTAACATAAAACTTTGGAAGCACAACATTTCATCTGTGAAC
The DNA here is from genome assembly GCF_009819795.1 of Aythya fuligula. Taxonomy (NCBI): domain Eukaryota; kingdom Metazoa; phylum Chordata; class Aves; order Anseriformes; family Anatidae; genus Aythya; species Aythya fuligula. The sequence goes on along the minus strand of NC_045560.1, from coordinate 93,880,323 downwards.
AGAGTCTTTAATACCCTGATCAAAGGGTCCTTAACCTTTTAGACTGCTACTTCATTGCTTGGCCTCAGGTTTTATATGCTATTATTTGCAAGCAGAAGAAATACAGCAGCATTCTGCAGAAAGGGAATTGTGTACCTTAAAGCAACAACTCGAGAAATCACTTTTCAAAACACATTCAGTTAGGAATCCTAGAGAATACATAGTCACAATATCAAGTCTATGACCCCTGTCCCGATGTTGTTAAAATAACTTTTGTGTTATTGATTATAAAAATCTGATTATGTTTCTTACTTAACAATGAAGGAAATTGGAATAAAATTAAAAACAAACAAACAAACAAAAAACAAACAAAAGAAAACTTGTGTAACAATGGCAGATCACTGTGGAATCATAAAAATAGGTGTCCATAATTCTAATATCACAGACATTTGTAGATGCTGTTAAATGTGCTCATTGGCAATGGCGTCATAGAGTCCAACAATTCTGCCAAAGAGAAAAAAAAAATACATTTTATAAAATGTCATTTCTTGTGTAAATGTTCTGTTTGATTCAAGCCATGTTTTAGTGAAATTAGAGGTGATATTTTTTCAGAAATGCAAAAAAGATGCAGCATGTTTATTCATGTAGAGGTTTTATTGTACTCTGAGACCCTTCAGAGTCAGTGGGATTCCCAGGGAAACACATAGATAGTGCAGACTCTTGCTTTCCAGTATAATTTTCTAAAACAGTAATAGGTAATATTACAGAATCCCAGAATGGACGAGGTTGAAAGGAACATCTGAAGATCATCTAGTCCAACCCCTTTGCCACGAAGGATCACCTAGAGCACAATGGCATCCAGGTGGGTTTTGAGTATCTCCAGAGACTGCACAGCCTCTCTGGGCAACCTGTTCCAGTGCTCTGTCACCCTCACAATAAAAAAGTGCCCCCTCATATTCAGCTAGAGCTTCCTGTGCTTTGGTTTGTGCCCTGAAAAGAGACTAGTTCCATCCTCATGTGGTGTTTTTACTGTGTTAGGCAACTAAACACCACAACCACTCTCTCACTCCCCCTGCTTAAATGAGGAGGGGAAGAAGTAAAGGAAAGAACAACTCACAGGTTGAGATAAGGATAATTTAATTAAAGGGGAAAAAAATAAATAATTATTAAGGAAATATTATTATTAACTAAACAATTTAATTAAAGGGGAAGGGAAATAAAAGGAAAGGTGAAAAGGGAGGGGTAAATAGAAAAAACAAAACAAAAGAAGCAAACAAAAAAAAGTAAAGGCTGTGTGGAAGTGCAGAGGAAAGAAATTACTCTCTACTCTCCACAAATGAGCGATACTTGACCACGTCCTTGAAACAGGGCCTCAACGCACATAGCCAGTGTTTGGGAGGAGGACCGACATTTTCACAATGAGAGCCCACCCTTCCCCTCTTCTTCCTTTTTTCCACCTTTTGTTGCTGCGTGTGACATCATATGGTATGGAATATCCCTTTGGTTGGTTTAGGTCAGTTGCCCTGATGATGTTCTTTTCTTGCTTTTTTGCCCACCCCCTAGGAGAGTTAGAGAGAGTCCTGATGCTGTGCCAGCAGAAGACACAACACTGGTGTGATGCCACTTCTGTTCTAGCTACCAGTGCAGAGCACTGCACTGTATGGGCTGCTGCAGGGGAAGTTAACATCTCAGTCAGGCCTAGTACACCTCAGAACACCTTCTCTTCAGATATTTATGTAGATTTGATGATTTTCCTTTCAGTCTTCTCTTTTCCAGGCTAAACAGGCCCAGTTCTCTCAGCCTGTCCTCATATCATACATCATGTGCTCTCATCCTCTAATCATCTTCGTAGCCCTCCTCTGGACTCAGTCCAGTAGTTCCATATCCCTCTTGTACTGGGGAGCCCAGAACTGGACACAATATACCAGGTATAGCTTCACCAGGGCTGAGCAGAGGGGGAGGATCACCTCCCTTGACCTGCTGGCAACATTCTTCCGAATGCACCCCAGGATACCATTGGCTTTCTTGGCCACTAGGGCACAGTGCTGACTCATGGTCAGCTTGCTGTCCACCAGGACTCCAAGGTCCCTGTCTGCAGATCTGCTCTCCAGAAGGTCACCCCTCAGCCTTTAGTGGTGTTTGGGGTTATTCCCCTCTAGGTGCAGGACCCTGCACTTATCTTTGTTGAATTTCACAAGGCTTCTCTTCGTCCATCTCTCCAGCCTGTCAAGGTACCTCTGAAAGGCAGCAGAGCCTTTTGGTGCATCAGCCACTCCTCCAAGTTTTGTGTTGTCACCAAACTTGCTGAGGGTGCACTCCATTCCATTGTCCATGTCATTAATATATAAGCTGAACAACACTGGACCCAGTACTGACACCTTTGGGATACTGCTAGCTACAGGCCTCCAAATAGATTCTGTACCATTAAGCACAATACTCTGAGCTCTGCCATCCGGTCATTTTCCAATCCACCTCACTGTCCACTCACCTAGGCTGCACTTCCTGAGCTTGTCTATGAGGATGTTATGGGAGACGGTGTCAAAAGTCTTGCTGATGTCAAGGACCACATCCGCAGCTCTCCCCTCACCTACCCAGCAAGTCATCTCATCCTAGAAGGATATCAGATTGGTTAAACACGACTTCCCCTTAGTGAATTCATGCTGACTATCCCTGATCACCTTCTTATCCTCCACATGTTTGGAGATGACCACCACGGTAAGCTGTTCCATCCCCTTTTCAGGGATGGAGGTGAGGCTACTGTCCTGTAGCCTGGGTCCTCCTTGCCCTTTTTGAAGTCTGGCATGATACTGGTTCTCTTCCAGTCCTTAGACACCTCTTCTGTTCTCCACAACCTTTCAAAGATGATGGAGAGTTGGCCAGCTCCCTCAGCACCTGTGGGTACATTCCACTGGGGTCCATGGATTTGTGGATGTCAGGTTTGCTTAGATGATCTCTAAGATCCTTTTCGACCAAGGGAAAGTCCTCCTTTCTCCAGACTTCCTCTCTTGTCTCCAGGGTCTGAGTTTCCTGAAGGGTGATATTGGCTGTAAAGACTGAAGCAAAAAAGGCATTCAGCAACTCTGCCTTTTCCATATCCTTTCTCACCAGGGCACCCGCTCCATTCAGCAGCAGAATGACATTTTCTCCAGTCTCCCTTTTTCTACTGATGTATTTGAAGAAACTCTTCTTGTTGTCCTTGATATCCATTGCCAGATTTAATTCCAGATGGGCTTTCTTGTCACATCCCTGCATACTCTGACAGTGTCCCTATATTCCTTCCAAGTGGCCTGTCCCTTTTTCCACATGCTGTAAACTTCCTTCTGCCTAAGCTTCACCAAGAGCTCCCTGCTCATCGATACAGGACTCCTGCTCCCTTTGCTTGCCTTCTTCCTCATAGGGATGCATTATCTTAGCTTGGAGTGATACTCGAATACTGACCAGCTGTCTTGGACCCCCCTTCTTTCCAGGGCCCTAACCCATGGATTTTTTTACAAGTAGATCCCTGAAGAGGACAAAGGTTGCTCTCCTTAAATCCAGGGTCACAATCCTACTTTTTGCCTCCTCACAAGAACCTGAACTCCACCCTATCATGGTCACTGCAGCCAAGGCTGACCCTGGCACTCACATCTCCAACTAGTCCTTCCTCATTACAGGGACCAGCAGCACACCTCTCCTTCTTAGCTTTCCCACCACCTGTGTCAAAATGTTGTAATCATATTAGTTGAATGTACACATTTTTCATTGCACTAATTTTGGAAATAACTGATGTGTAGAAGTGGACCACGTACTTAACACTTAAAGATCAAGCTGTGATCAAACAAGACCACTTGCTTGGACAGATCTCTAAAGCATTTTCAAAATCCCACAAACATCTGTCAACTCAGAGAAGGATTCAAGCTTCTCTTAAAAGAATCCTATACGAATATTGGAGTTGATAATTCAATACCACTTATATCTCCTCATAAGTGTGCCTTGCATTGACCAATTAGATGACAGAGCTGCATTTTATTAAAATATTTCCTCATTGTTCTGTTTTCTAACAGAATTATTTTTCTCTTTTATAATAGGTAAGTTCTTAACAGAAGCTAGAATAGATGGAAGTCAATGTCTATGACAATAGCATAACATTTCTTATCAGTGCTTATAATAAATATTTACACTGGGAATTGCTGAATTTATCATACTGTAGTCTCGGTTACCTCTGTTTGCTCTCAAACTATAATACTGTGAATTTACTAGTCAGTTCTGCCTTTCAGACAAAAACAACAAATAAAGTATTTGTCCTAATAAAAAGTGCCTTCAAAAGGATTATCACATGGCTAAAACAATGATCAGCTCCCTTAGTCCAGTGCACAAGAAAACATTGTTCCACAAACTCCACAGCCTTTTTGTTACTAAAATCACACTGGCACAGAATAAGTACTAAATCTAAACTCATATTTAGAATTACTCCTTGTGCTGCCCAAGTCAGGCAAAAAACTCAGAATGAGAAATTCCGTGCTGTCATTCAGTGGTGTTAACTCACTCCTTCATAATCAAATATTGCATGCACCTGCTATGTCTACTTTTCACTCTGCCTGGGAAGAACTGGAGAATGGGTTGCTTGCCTATGAAAAATCAGTTCTTCAGGTCTTTGAGAAGTGTAGAAGTATTTTTTTGTTTGTTTGTTTGTTTTCCTTAGCAGTTTCTATTATGGTAAGCTGAAGAGGATAGTAGTGATTTGGGTGCAAGAATTTCTCTTTTGGAAGGTGTGGAGACTGTAATTATGTTTGATTTCTGCTGAAAGGAGTCTCCTTGTTTAAACAGAAAATATTTTATCTTGAAAATACCCCAAATCATGCATCTACAAATGTATATGTATATTTATAAAATAGATAAAAAAAATCTTGAAATCTTCTGCCTAAAGAAATAAAGCATGTGGATAACATTAAAATCTTGAAAAAGAAAGAATAGCACTAAATAAAGTAGTAAGCAGAAATTTCTACAGAGGATCAAGAGTGGATTTCAGAAAATCAGAATTGTACTCTTAATATTTAAACAAACAAACAAACAACAACAAACAGAGAATTTCAAGAATAGCTAATGAAGATAACTAAAACTGATTATTTCTTTCATGTGTTCTCTCTTCTCATCCACCACTATATAAAATTATAAACAGGAATCCAAGAAGTACATGTAGTCTACATAAGAAATGGAGCCAAAGGAAAATGTAGCAGGATCAGGTAAGTGTTTCAAAGTCTGAAGAGAGGAAGACTTAGCTCATCTGCACAAATGCAGACTGTTATTAGAAATGTAAGTAATTTAAATATCATCAGTACAGCTGTATTTATGGTACAGAAGACTTTAATTCCTTCTTCTTGAAACTGCAAGCAGTGAAAGGCAGAAGAACCTGCTCAAGTTTCTTTTGCAAAGAGATATATTCAGGTTAATACTCAAGGGAGTTGGCACAAAGTTAACTTCTTCCAAAATGTTTGCCTTGGACACATGTTTTTTGATAATACTTGTGAGATTTTTTTTATGGAGATTCAAAGTCTTGATATGAAAAGTAAATAGCAACTTAAAAACAAACAGCAATAGAAATTACAGAATCACAAAATTGTCTAGATTGGAAGAGACCTCCAAGATCACCTAGTCCAACCTCTGGCCACTAATAGTCCTCCACTAAACCATATCACTAAGCTCTACATCTAAATGTCTTTTAAAGACATCCAGGGATGGTGACTCAACCACTTACTTGGGCAGCCCTTTCCAATGCCTAACAACCCTTTCTGTAAAGAAGTTTTTCCTAATATCCAACCTACCCCCCCCACCCCAGTGCAACTTTAGCCCATTCCCCCTCGTCCTGTCACCAGGCACGTGGAAGAATGGACTAATCCCCACCTCACTACAGCCTCCTTTATTAAATTAATTTATTAAATATTAAATCATTTAATACAATATAATTAAATAATTTAATTTATTAAATATTATTAAATACAATTTGATACACAAGTACTAATGGAGTTTAGAATTAACTTTGTAAAGATTTCTCTACCAAAGTCAGAGTTGCCTAGTCAGAAGAAAGAAAAAAACTATGATAAATTATACAGAACGTTGATTCAAGATTATCCCAACATTTACATTAATTATATTCCATTTCATAAATAAATAAATAAATTATCTTGGCACATGTCTGAAGAACTATGCTGTTCTGCTACCCACTCTTACTGGTTGTAGTCTAGAGTAGATTTTTTTGTTGTTGTTGGGGTGGGTTGTTCAAAAGGAAAGCTATAAGGAAAAGCACTACTATCTGCATGTTGCTGATCTAAAATAGTGGAATAGCAAGTTAAGGTAGAATAGCAGAGTAATAAAGTCATGAACCATGAGAAAGTGTTGAATGGCCACAGATGAACCATATTTTATCCTCTGCCTCAGTTCGTTAGAATATTAACTCTTCCTTTTAAATATATTTATGATCATTGTGTTAAGAAATACATTTTTATTTGTAATAGTAGTAGTTGCTTTGTGAAGGAAGGTAAATGAAAGGATATTTCATTACCTTTACTTAAACCATGTACATAAGGACAGTATCAGAATTAGCCACTGATACAGAAACAGGGCAGTGTATAGTTACTTTATACACAGCTGAGCCAAACAAAACTTGCTTTAAGAGCAGTCAGTGTGGATCACAGCAGTTATTCATTTACATTAATCAGCTCTTGTTCTCTGCAATTGCTGTGGGTGAGGTGGCACTCTACTGCAGTCCCTGTGCTTTTATTCTTTTAAAGTTTGGTTTTCCATCCTCACTGTGTTCCATTTACATCATTCTGGAATGTGGAGTGGTGCTGGCATGAAACTTCTCCTAAGAAACTGGTGAGATTCTTTCTTATACTATTGCAGTCACTCTTTCCCTTTCATGTTTTAGAGAAAGAACAAGCTTGCAGCTATCTTTGATTATTGTTTCAATATCTTTTTTTTTTCTTTTTAATTATTTAAGCCTTTAATTTTTAAAGAAAGTTAAACATTGCCATAAAAAGCTTATAGGTATTGTATTAACCTATTTAAAAATGACAGAAATATACTTATCTTCTTTATGATAAATATAACTTTATTTTAAAAGTATTTTGCAAAGGTCATGACTGTGATTCTTCACCTGATTTTCAGCTGCAAGAGTTTTTATTAATACCATTTGTTGTTTTCATAGGAAAGTAGTAAACAATAACTCTTGCATACGTAACTTTTCAGTAAAGTATAACAGAAGGCTGAAGTGTATTGTCCTTTCTATGATATTTCAATTTAAACATGGCCACGTTGCAGTGATGTCACATCTCGTTTACACTGTAGGGTTGGTGGGAGAAGGGATCATTACAGGTGGAACACTGAGAAAAATACATTACACACTAGTCATAACCATAAAAGTAACTAAAGTGAAAGAGACATACTGATGCACATACAGCTCCTATAATAGAACAAAAGAATAGGATTGCACTGAGAAATGTACAAAGACAGTAAGTTTAGAGGAGAGTTACCACTACACTAAGTTGTCAAGCTTGAGTCAAATGATATTACTTCTGACACCTCTGGCTATAGTACATTGCTTTTGAATTCAGTTTCTCCACTTTTCTTTTGTTGTTGCACTAAAGACAATTCCCTTGTGTTTTTATTGCTGAGATTATCTTCTTTTATATAGTTTTGCCTTTCCCTTTCTTCCCCTCCCCTTTTCTGCACTAGCATTATGGGTGTGAACAAAGATTACACAGACTGCTGTAATGTAGAGTTTACATGTATGTTTGAAGTCAGTCATTGGCCTAGATAGATAACCCAAAGCAAAACAGAATACTGTATTGTTTGCATTTTAATTTGATTACGTAACAATGAGTAACATTATTAATCAAGGATAGACACTTATAGAAAGACTAACTTCAGCAAAGATCCCGTTTTTATGTGCCTCTGCACTCACTCACCATCCTTAAATTTCAGCAGAAATCCTACTCAGCTACTGCATTTTCCAGGTTTTTAAAGCACAGGTATCTGTTCTTCCGGACTAGAAAAGTTTGGGAATGTACCAAGGTTCCAAGACTTAAAGGAGAACTACGAGCCACACACACTTTAAGCAGCAGTATAATACCATGGTTTCCTTAAGTAGGTGGTATCACTTTATCATTGACCCAGACTTATACAGTTTCCATGCTTTAGATATGACCAAACCCTGTTGTTATTATGGTCCTATCTCTGCTACCTTGTAGGAAACCTGGTGAGATCAGAAGATAGCAGAATGTGCTTGCTCCTTATCTGTTAAAAGTTGTTAGAAGGCCTCCACGCTATCTGTGCTATGCAGTATGGCTGATGAATTCATGACAATACTGTCTTAAGTGACAAATAAGTTTAAACAACAAGTAAAAACCATACAGACCAAAGACCAAAAGGGAAGAAACAAAGTACCTTTAAGCATGACTGGTAATCTGGATGTACAGTCCTTCTTTGGCAACTGCAGATGCAAAAGCAACAAAACGAATGCCGAATTTTACCATGCTAGGCAGCTGAACTCCACCACAACTTCTCTCTCACTCCCCCTCCTTAGATGAGGAGGGGAAGAAGTAAAGGAAAGAACAACTCACAGGTTGAGATAAGGATAATTTAATTAAAGGGGAAAAATAATTATTAAGAAAAGATTATTAATTAAACAATTTAACTAAAGAGAAAAAAAGGGGATGGGAAAAGGGATGAAGAAAGGGAAAACAAAACAAATAAAGGCTGTGTGGAAGTGCAGAAGAAAGAAATTACTCTCTACTCTCCACAAATGAGCGATACTTGACCATGTCCTTGAAACAGGGCCTCAGTGCATGTAGCCGGTGTTTGGGAGGAGGACCGACATTTTCACAATGAGAGCCCACCCTTCCCCTCTTCTTCCTTTTTCCACCTTTTGTTGCTGCGTGTGACATCATATGGTATCCCTTTGGTTGGTTTAGGTCAGTTGCCCTGATGATGTTCTTTTCTTGCTTTTTTGCCCACCCCCTAGGAGAGTTAGAGAGAGTCCTGATGCTGTGCCAGCAGAAGACACAACACTGATGTGATGCCACTTCTGTTCTAGCTACCAGTGCAGAGCACTGCACTGTATGGGCTGCTGCAGGGGAAGTTAACATCCCAGCCAGATCCAGTAAAATGACTAATAAATTGAAGGAGGCAGAATGTTCATTACCTGTAGCACAGATATGACATGAAGGACTCTGTGACTTACTTGCTGTGATTTCCATATGTAGTGGGTTTACGTGGCAAGGTTTTGGTAGCAGGGGACTATAGGGGTGGTTTCTGTGAGAAAGATCTAGAAGTTGCCCCATGTTTGGGAAGGGCCCCATTGTTTTCCAGATCTGAGCCAATAAGCGATGTTGTTTGAGCCTCTGTGAGAGCATATTTAAGACAGCAAAAAAAACGCTGCGCCAGACAGCAGCCGGGAGAGTCAAGGGAGTGAGAAACAGCCTGCAGGTGCCAAGGTCAGTGTAGAGGGAGGGGGAGAGGTGCTCCAGGTGCCGGAGCAGAAGTCCCCTGCAGCCTGTGGTGAAGACCATGGTGAAGCAGGATGTCCCCCTGCAGCCCATGGAGTACCACAGTGGAGCAGGGTTCCACGCTGCAGCCTGTGGAGGAGACCACGGTGGAGCAGGTGGCCCTGCATCGACGGAGGCTGCCGCCTGTGGAAGACCCCTGGCGGAGCAGATTCCGGGCCGGACCTGTAGCCCGTGGAGAGGAGCCCACGCAGGAGCAGGTGACCCGGCAGGAGCTGCTGCCCGTAGGGGAGCCAGGTTGGAGCAGTTTTCTCCTGAGGGATGGACCCCGTGGTACAGACCCGTATCTGGAGCAGTTCTGGAAGAGCTGCTGCCTGTGGGAAGCCCACACTGGATCAGTTCATCAAGGACTGCATCCCATGGGTGGGACCCCACAGCACAGGGGACGAGAGTGACCGAGAAGGAGTGGCAGAGAAGAAGTGTTGTAGACTGACCATAACCCCCATTTCCCCGTTCCCCTGCGCCGCTCGGGGGGAGGAGGTGGAAGAGGGTGGATGGGGGGGAAGGTGCTTTTGGTTTGCTTTTTTTTCCTTTGTTTTCTCACTTCTCTCGCTTGTTAGTTGTAGGCAATAAATCTTACTATTTCCTTATGCCGAGTCGGTTTTGCCCATTACAATAATTATTGCGTGATTTTCTCATCCTTATCTCAATCCTTGAGCCCTTTTTCACATATTTTCTCCCCGTTCCTCTTTGAGGAGGGGGAGTGAGAGAGCGGCTGTGGTGGAGCTCAGCTGCCCACTCGAGCGGAACCACGACACCATACCAGTTGCAAACTAGCATCTCAGTTACCTGTGCTGAAGGCTGAGCTACTTCAGAACTGTTCCTGAGATGTGATGTATCCTCCCTTGATAATCTCAAGCAAGAGCTTGTTGTAGTATGAGTGGAAAACAGCAGAACATGCTGCATTAACAGAACTGTGAATGGACAGAAATGGGAGTTCTGTCCTTCATTAAAACACTTCAAACTAGTAATTTTAATATTGTTTCCCCTACACTATATAGTGAGCTAAAAGTAGAAATAAGATCAACTTTAGATTTTTAGGATATCACTAGAATAGTCTGTTAACAGTCTGCTAGTTTGTTAATTTCTCAAAAATGTAACCCAAAATCAATGGTGGTTTTGTTGTTTTTATGATTTAATAAGGATTGAACATTTTCTTACCTGCATATACTTCTTCAGTAAATCATTATTGGAAATCACAGGAATAATCAGAAGTACAAGAAAGGCTATTTGCAACACCCAAATTCTACAAAAAATGGACTAGACTAAAGAAGGAAATAAAGATAGATAACTCGTAGAAGAGTTAGTATAATTTTAACTAAGGCATTAGCTATCTTATGAACAATAAATGTAATAACAGACTAGTAATTTAGTTATGTCCCCTTGACACAAATGCTGTGTTACATAAATATTATCATATAATTATTGATGTCATCTTTTAAAATAGTCTGCTTATCAGTGGTGTGTTCCAAATGTGATTTTGCTAATGGTTGCTGTTCTACACTAATTTCCAGAATAAATGTATTCCTCTCATGGTTTATAATCGTGTTTTTTTCTTTTCCTTTTTTTTTTTTCTTTTTTATTCTGCCATCATCATTCTTATTTTTTATTTTTCTTTAACATAAGGATCTTTTATCTATTTACTTGTTTATTACTATTTATTTTGAATGTTTGTGCTAGCTCATTTTTTGGTAGATTAAATAAACTAAACTCCATTGCAGTGGACAATAGATTCAGAAGCATACTTCCACAAGCATAGCCACCTCTGCATAGTGCTCTTGTCTTCCAACGTGATAATGGCTAAATAACACAAAAGTTGAACACTAGTTCCCAAAAAATAACTAATCATGTTTATAAGCTGTTTTGTTTCCATCATGAATAGATGCTATATGCTAGATATCAATCTAGCATAATATGACCTGTATCAGTGTTAGTTTTCATTCTTTGTTTTGGAGCCACTTTGATTATACCCTTCAGTAGTATTCAGGTCCTGCCCTCTTCAGTGAAGTTAATGAACACAGTGAAAAAGCCTTGGTAAGATTGATTACTGAAAATCAATTTGTATGATGCTTATACTGTTGCAAAATATCTACAGTTTTCTAGAATAATGTACCCTTTAGGGGCAGATAGTGAATGAAGTCAAGCAACCAAATAAATACTGAGATAGACTTATGGTAATTCAGCACAGTTTATTCCTGCATTTAAACTTTCTGAAACCTTGTTCTCTCTTTCTCTTTTCTTCAGCTTCTTTTTTGAACCTTCCTTTTACACTAGCTCTTACACTTTTTTGCATGTTATACAGTCAGTTAGATATTTCTTGTACTTGGCAGCCTCTCAGTACTGCAAAACCCCAAATTGCACCATATTAAGTAAACAAGCATTATATATACACATATGTTTTATTTTATAGAAGAGGTGGCCAAACATCATGTGGCCATAGGGCACAGCCTCTAGACCCAAACTTCTGAAGAATTTAGATAGGAGAATGAAATACTTCTAAGATGGAATTGAAGTGCCTGATTTCAGGAGAGCAATATGTAAAATCAGTCTTAACTGTTGATGTAATTCTATTGCCTCTTGTCTGTGGTGTTTGTATTTCTCACTCACACTGCTTTGGCCATGTTGTTTTAAAGCTATTCAGTTCTTCTCTTCCTCCTATTCCCAGACCATGGAGGTATAATTACTCTCTGGTTCTGTAACAGAATGTGACTCAAAAGCTGGATTCCACAACCACACTCTGCTTTTAAGGCTATGTTTTTAAGGCTATGGAGAGATGTCTGCTTAGGCAATAGACAAACAAACAAAAGTTTGTTGTCCAAAAAAGCATCAAGGAACAACTATTTCTCTGGTAACTTTTACAATGTTAGTTGTGCATCTCATGTTAGGAAGTGCAGTCTAGGATCTTCTTTCTCTGCCTTTTATTGCTGAGAATCTCTAGCACTGAAATTCCTCCTTCTGGATCAGGTAGTGTGCATATGTTTGGAGTCTAACAGGAAACATTACAGTGCCTAAAATCATTTCTTGTTCCCTGTACTGCTTCTGGTGGGCACAAAGTTTTTCTTTGTAGCAGTACTTATGTTGCTGTGTATTAAATTTGTGACTAAATCAGTGATAGAATACAGATCTTATGGCTTTTGCTGAACAGTTGTTGACCAGTGTCAAGGCTTTTTCTTTACAAGCAAGTAGTGTCTGTGTATGCTTTTTTCTTCATTTATTAAAATGTTTTCATTTTGAGCACTGATAATATTTTGAACAATGATGACTACTTGAACATCTCTTACTTTTGCACTTCTTTCTAGAAAAGTAGTTTAGCAACCCTATTTTATTTCCTGAAACATAAGCCTCTTTTGCCAATTCTGTTATTATTAATTGTATGAGTTTCATAATACTTCATATTTTTTTACTTATGGTCCCAAGTGTTATCATGAAAAAAAAATTATGAGAATCCTAGATTTTCTATTTAAAATATGTATATCTTATGTTATATGATTGCAGCCCTGAAATCTGAGGAATAAATAGTGTAAAAATCTTATAATTTTTAACTTTTTTTTTTTTTTTTAGCTCATGTTTTGAAAATGTTTGCTATTAACAGTACTAGAAGCTAGTTAGATAAAAATAAGGTAAAACTTATTTTTATACTGCTTAATAGGATATATTATTTTCATAAGATATCCTAAGATATGTTTTTGGAAGAACATAATATTAAAATATACGTGACTTTATAGTCATTTTGTAGTGTATATCTGTACCTGAGAGGTGAAAAAATGTTATGGAGTGTCACTGTCAGCATGCTTGTCTATATTTTAAATGCATGATTCTCCTATTTGTAAAAATTAGTTTTGTGGTGCTCATCCAAGTATTTTAATATGGGCAGTAACTCTGGCATATAGTTTTCCTATTGTTATTACAAGGTGCCTAAAAAATCTAAGGTATCTGAAAAGAAAAAGGAGGAATAGTCCTAAATATAATAGTAACTAATAATCTCACTCTGTTTTGGACTTCAAGAAGATGTCTCTTTTTATTTTTGAAATAAGTGGAAATGTTTTGTACCTGAGCTGTTAAGAGTTATAGGTATAAAAACTAGCAGCCCTAGGATGATCTGCTCAAAGTCTGGGAAAACTTCTTCCCACCATCTGTATAGCTTGTTCTAACTTGACTTATTCTACATAGGAGGTCAGGATTTAGGATTTATTGTAGAAAAGCTTGTATAAGGTTAAGAGAGTGGACACCTGGTTGTATTCCCTCAGTGCAATGTCTGTGGCTGTATTCCCAAGTACTCTGTCTATGCTAGCCTACTTTGACACCTTTGGATAGCTGGAAGGGCTTTTTAACATCACACAAATTAATCCAGCCTGGGGCTGGATTATCAGTAGTAATGGACAGCTTGTAAGTGTTTTCAGGCACACAGCCATCTACACCTTGACAGGCTTGCTGCACTTCTAATAGTCAGTAAAACCTTTGACAAACTTAAAAAGAGACTGTCAAGATGTTTCATCATTTTTTCTTCTTATGCAATTTTTAGTAAATTTATGAGAGAAGCGGGGGGGGGGAAAGAGGGGGGGAAAAAAAAAAAAAGACATCCCTAGGCATAGCCCAGGAGCACTAGGGCAAGTTTCCTCACTCTTCTGCCAACATGTTTGTCGTGCCCTGGAGGTAGCACCTGGATTGAGAGGGTAATTCTATTCTTTGTTTCCTTGGCCTCTCAGCTGACAGCATTAACCAGCAAATTAGTGATGATAGGAGGGGAGATTTTTATTATTATTATTGTTACGCAGAGGCTTTTTGTTTCACATTAGTTCTTATTTTTATTTTTCATTTGTTTATAATATTCCTTTGTGTCTTGCAAGTGAAACTTTTTTCTTATCAGGCTATCACATGCATGTTCTGCTTTATGAGGATAAGGTTGCTTGTAAGTATAAGGCTACAAACAGAAGGATTGTAACATTTTCTGTTTTAGATAAAAGGGCATTTAGATTGTCTGGGAACAAAAACAGATCTGAAAAAAATAGAGACGGGGTAAAAAGAACAACATAACTGAATTTACTGCACCATTCTTAACAACATCTCTTTTCACTACTAAACTGTGACTAGCTCCTGAACATGTTCTTTTTTTCCTGTGTACTTGTGGGTATTTTACTAACAGAACTAGAACTGTTGCTGCTTGTGAAGCATTATTAACTTTGACTTTGTAACCTGGGAACAAGTCCATGTCCTGATGCTGTTTCAGGGGACGAGGTCTGAAGTTCAGCTTTCATTGTCTTTACTTAAACAGAGGGATGGAAAGCACAATAATGGTAGGAGGTTGAAATCTTTCATTCATAGTATTCCTCTACTTTAGTTAGAAGTAAAACAGAATTCATCATGGTTTCCCCCAGGGAATCTGGAAATTTATCCATACCCTCAGCAAAAGTATTTTGGCTACTTTTAGTCTTTGGTTGTTTGGGTTATTAGTGGGGGGTTTAATATCCAAATTATCTGTGTGTTTCCATTAATTTAAACTTTTATGATTGTTTGTTAGTAAAGAAATGCAGAACAGGCAAAGTATTTTTTGTATAAAAAAGTAAAAAATCGATAATCATCATGGAATATTTTACACAAAACACTGAAAATGTAGAAATGGATGGGAAGTCATAACAGTTACTGTATTTATGTATCTTTTTCTGTGTACACATAAAGAAGGCAGCACATGCTTTCCCCTAATGTTCACATAATGCCTGGAGGCTGGGAAGCAAAAAAAAAAAACAAAAACAAAAACACAAAACAAAACAAACAAACAAACACAAACAAACAAAAAAAAAAACAACCGTGAGCAATTCTGCAAAGCTGAGTTTTGTAGTTGCAAGACAAATTCAGCATAGATTGCCCATGCAGGTGTGTGTGTAAAGGAATGGCACAAGAAGTCTTCCAGAACTTGTGCATTCTTCTGAAAACCTTTTCATCATTTTAAGCTAACAAGTTAAACCATTGCAGCTGCATATCACTTCAAGAAATTAAGTTGTTAATAAAAGTTTTGAAATGTACTGCTTCAAAAAAAAAAAAAGAAAAAAAAGAGGGAAGAGTTCTGGATCTATTCCACTGCGGAGTGAACAACTTGCTGAGAGAAAGCAAAACATGGTGCCTGCCAGTATATCAGTTTATTAATTTTTTAGTTAAGTCATCTGCAGCAGTGGAAGAATGTTTTCTTCTTAGTGATAATAAGTTAACAACCTCCAATTAATGAAAAATAACTTCTTTGATAGGAATAATCATAAGGAAGTTACCTGGGAAACTTTCCCTTGACTTCAACACGATCTTGGTATTTATCTTGGTACTTATCCTCTGGAATGTAAGGTTCATGCTTACAGTTAATAAGATTGTGAACAACTAGTGTCATGATTCTTATAAGAATTTCAATCCCATTATTTCATTTGAGGATGAGTTATGGTAAGTGTACACAACTCGTTAGCTGTCTGTAGTCTTCCCTTTAGAAGATAGCCTTATCTAAATCCTGAAGTTGTTTAACACTGTTGACTGAAATGCTGTGCAGATTCTTGCTAGAAAGTCATATGAAACTTATCTCTTATTCTACCCCCCTTAAGTCTGGAAAAAAATTATCTTCTTCAAGAGATCTGTTTTGAGGAAGCAAGTAAGATTCTTCATGTTTGTGAGATGGCCAGGAAAAACTGAGATTTTTTTTTTTTTTTATGCAATGAAAAATTTTGGCATAATGCTGGAAAAGGAATCTGTGCAAACGCTTACCAGATTCAAATAGAGATGTAGGTGGCATCAGTATATGCATCGATGTACTTATCATAGGAAAACAGGAGTGAATGTACGCAGAAATGCAACTATCTGATGTTTCTTTTTCTAAATTATTATTATTTATTGTTGCTGTTCATAGAAATTAGTGTAATTAAATATTGAATTAATCCAAATATTTATGCCAAAAATGTCATTGTCAAATTTTCCTACGCAAAGTCCAACATCTAAATGCAAACAGGGCATAAATCCCACAATAACAACTGTTTTCAATATATAGATCTGATTTTCTCATGACTCGCCCATCATGTGTACTGTATAATAAAAGATGTTTCAGAAAAAAATGTATGAGGATCTAATAATTCTAAGGTGTTTATAGTATTTAAAAAAAAAAAAAAGAGGAAAGGTTTGTGTTTTCGAAATACCATCCATAGAAACAGTTTTAGTTCTGGCCTTTCTTAGCTTTCAAGTACTTGAATTTGAAATAATATTTTAACACTTTTAGTATTGTCTACGAATGTATAATAATAATAATATGGCTGCTTTTACCATGTGAAAGATGTCATTTCTTAACTGTCTTTTGGTTAGTGGCATTTCTACCACATGCTCATTATAGAGCATCCTGTACCTTTGTACCTTTCTTTTAATCATCTATAGTTTGACAGAACACCAGATTAGATGGAGAGATCAAATTAACATTTTATCAGACCAATTATTTTCTTCCAGAAACACATACTTAGGATAATTTGATATTATTTATATTATTATTTATGTATTAAAATAAACTAATTTAAACTGATGCATCACATGAATACATTTGCCTCTTAAAATAAGGCAGGTAAGTGAGAGATGGGAAGAACTGCTGGATTTCATGATGTTAGAGATGGATAAACTACTTTTTTACTGATCCTTTCAAAGTAACAGACTGGAGTGGAAGGAAGTACACACATATGAATGAACCTACAGTGCAATATTACAGAACACATTTGCTAGTTCTATCATATGGACGTATTCATTATGTGGAGATGTATATACAAATGAAAAAAAAATATGAAAAAATATATTTTCATAAAAATATTTTTTATTTTTCATATTTTTCATATTTTTTATTTCATAAAAATATGAAAAAAAAAAGTATATTCAATAAAATACACTATTTCCACAAAATAAATTGTATTAGACAAACCAACCAGAGGAGAAGCGTTACTTGACCTGGTGCTCAACAATGCTGAAGAGATCATTAAAGAGGTCAAGATTAGAGGCAGTCTGGGCTGTAGTGACTATGCCCTGGTTAAGCTTGTGATATCTATGAATATGTGCCTGGAAAAGAGCAAAGGCAAGACCCTGAACTTCCAAAGAGTGAACTTCAAGCTATTTAAAGACTTACTAGGTAAGATTATCTGGAACGTTGTCCTTAGGAAAAAAAGGAGTTGAGCAGAACTGGAAACTCTATGAGGATGCTTTCCTTAAAGCACAAGAACTCTCCATCCCTCTGCGTAAAAATGTGGGCAAGTGTACTGGGTCTGGCTGGAATGTTAACTTTCCCGGCAGCAGCCCATACAGTGCCGTACTCTGTACTTGTAGCTGGAACAGCAGTGTTATCACACCAGTGTTGTGTCTACTGCTGAGCAGCAGTGGCACAGCATTGGGCCTTTCTCTAACCCTCCTAGGGGGTGGGCAAAAAAGTGAGGAGAGAAACATCACTAGGGCAGCTGACCTAAACCAATCAAAGGGATATTCCATACCATGTGGTGTCACACTCAGCAATAAAAGGTGGAAACAGGAAGAAGAGGGGAGGGGTGGGCTCTCGTTGAGAAGACGTCGGTCCTCCTCTCGAACACCGGCTGCGTGCGTTGAGGCCTTGCTTCAAGGACGTGGTCAATCATCGCTCATTTGTGGGAAGTAGAGAGTAATTTCTTTCCTCTGCACTTCCATATAGCTTTCATTTATTTTGTTTGTTTGTTTTCCTCCCTTTTTCCCCGTTCCCTTTTATTTCCCCTTAGTTAAATTGTTTAGTTCATGGTAGTCTTTATTTAATTATTATAATTATTTCCCTTTAATTAAATTATCCTTATCTCAACCCGTGAGTTGTTCTTTGCTTTACTTCTCCCCCTCCTTATCTAAAGGAGGGGGAGTGAGAGAGCGGTTGTGGGGTTTAGCTGCCCAGCACGGTAAAACCACCACAGTCCTTTTTGGCGCCCAACGTGGGGCTTGAAGGGTTGAGATAACAATAAAATTGATTAAACGCATACAACTAACACGCTTGCTAGTAACCATGTTCCTTGCCCTGTTAATAATAATGGCTTTGTTCATATGTCATGCAATTCGTGTCATATTCTCCTTTCTCCTATATATCCGATCCGACCAAGTGCTATAATCTGTGTTCACTTTTTTTAATTCGTTGTGCTGCCAAGCACTGACCTTGGTTTTACTCTGGAATTCAGGCTCTGCGCTGTTATCATTTGGGTCCCATGGAAACTATCTTTCAGAGAATATTCAGAACTACACTGCCTTCCTTTTCTCATCTGGACACCAGTTTATTAATAATATCAAGAATGGTACCTTTCCCTTCTTTCACAGTGGGCTAATTACAACAGTTTGGGAGTATTTTGAAGATCCATCTGTAACCCATGTATTGCTATTTCTAATTCTGAATAACAGGTTTCATTTTCTCTCTAAGATTAGTCGATTGTTTAGAAAACTTATTTGGGAATCTGTCCCGAAACAGTCTCGTGGTGAGTGGCACGGTGTGTGGGATGATGTTAGCAGATACCTGTCACGAGTGTCTCCTCCAATAGTTTTGAACTTCACCCCTGAGCAAGTGCTAAATCCTAAAAACTTGGTAGAATGTTTGAGAGTTGTATGTCCTGACCCTGATAATGCCGGAGAACAACAGCTTGCAGCATTGTGCTGGGTCCTGGTTTATTCCTATCAAACACTGTTTAACATCATCCAGCAACTTGAAGAGAGGGAGGAAGTCTCTGAATCTGATGACCAAGTAACACATGCTGTGGCTGACCCAGAGGACCAACCAACTATGGTATCAGTCGCCCCCATAGTCAAGTCAAAACAATGGAAACGGAGGTCAGCTCGTTTAGTAAGGGAAGAAGGCTCTCCTAAGAAGGAGGGAGAAGGGGAATTGGCAGGCACCTCTAAAGCAGAGCCGTCACAAAAACAGCAGGAAGACGAGACGGAAATCATAAAGGAATCAGAAATCACTCGATCCTTATCCCTGAGTGAGATGCGAGAAATACGAAAGGATTATGGTTGACGCCCAGGTGAACACATCCTCACTTGGCTGCTCCGATGCTGGGGTGCTGGGACCAGTAGCCTACAATTAGAAGGCAATGAAGCCAAGCAGCTGGGATCCCTCTCTAGAGAAAGGGTAATCGACAAAGTAATTGGGAGAGGAGCACAGGCCCTCAGCCTCTGGAGACGACTCCTGGCAGCTATCAAAGAAAGATATCCCCATAAGGAAGATATTGTATATCACATAGGCAAGTGGACCACTGTGGATAAAGGTCTCCAACATCTGCGGGAATTAGCTGTGCGGGAGATGATTTATAGTGATTTGGACAATGCCCAGACACCTCAAGACCCCGATGAAGTCCAGTGCACAACATCCATGTGGCGTAAATTTGTGCGGAGTGCACCATCAGCACATGCCAGTACCCTGGCAGCAATTCACTGGGATGAGGGGATGGGACCAACAATGTATGATGTCTCCTGCCAACTTCAAAAATATGAAGACAATCTCTCTGCTCCTCTACAGTCCTGTGTCTCAGCTGTGGAGAAATTGTCTAAAGGACTTGACAAGCTTGTGGAGAAAGTATATTCCCCCTCATCTAGACAGAGTGATACTTCAGCCACTAAGAATCAGCATTCGCCTGCTCAAGAGAGAGAGTACCCAAGACGTACACCATGTGGCACCTTGTGGTTTTATCTGCGTGACCATGGGGAAGATATGAGGAAATGGGATGGTGTACCTACTTCAACCCTAGCTGCTCGGGTACGTGAACTGAAAGGAAATACAGCAGCAAGAAGAGGGGCTCCTAAGAGAAATGCTGCTCCAGTTTCTACTGGGCAGTACCCCAGAGGCAGTAGAAGAGCTGATGTTATTCTTGACCACGATGAAGGGACCTCTACCTCTCATTTGCCAGAATTTGTGCATTTGCAAGAATTAAGTGGCAGACGCTCCAGCCAGGACTAGAGGGGCCCTGCCTCTGGCCAGGTAGAGGAGAGGGATAACCGGATTTATTGGACTGTGTGGATCCGATGGCCTGGAACATCAGAACCACAGGAATACAAAGCTTTAGTGGACACTGGCGCACAATGTACCATAATGCCATCAGACTACCAAGGGACAGAACTCACCTGTATCTCTGGAGTGACAGGGGGATCCCAACAACTATCTGTACTGGAAGCTGAAGTGAGTCTAACTGGGAATGAGTGGCAAAAGCATCCCATTGTGACTGGCCCAGAGGCTCCGTGCATCCTTGGCATAGACTATCTCAAGAGAGGGTACTTCAAGGATCCAAAAGGATACCGGTGGGCTTTTGGCATAGCTGCTTTGAACACAGAGAAGATTAGGCAGCTGTCTACCCTGCCTGGCCTTTCAGAAGACCCTTCTGTTGTAGGATTGCTGAAGGTTGAAGAACAACAGGTACCAATTGCTACCACAATGGTGCACCGACGGCAATATCGCACCAACCGAGACTCCCTGATTCCCATCCATGAGTTGGTTCACCGACTGGAGAGTCAGGGAGTAATCAGCAAGACTCGCTCACCCTTTAATAGTCCTATATGGCCAGTACGAAAGTCTAATGGCGAGTGGAGGCTAACAGTGGACTATCGAGGCCTGAATGAAGTCACGCCACCACTGAGTGCTGCAGTGCCGGACATGCTAGAACTTCAGTACGAACTAGAGTCAAAGGCAGCCAAGTGGTACGCCACAATTGATATTGCTAATGCATTTTTCTCCATCCCTTTAGCAGCAGCATGCAGGCCGCAGTTTGCTTTCACTTGGAGGGGCATCCAATACACCTGGAATCGGCTGCCCCAGGGGTGGAAACACAGCCCTACCATTTGCCATGGACTGATCCAGTCTGCACTGGAGCAAGGGGGAGCTCCTGAGCACCTTCAGTACATTGACGACATCCTCGTGTGGGGCAACACAGCAGAAGAAGTTTTTGAGAAAGGGAAGAAAATAATCCAAATTCTCCTGAAAGCTGGTTTTGCCATTAAAAAGAGCAAGATCAAGGGGCCTACACAGGAAATCCAGTTCTTGGGGGTAAAATGGCAGGATGGACGTCGCCATATTCCAATAGATGTGATCAATAAAATAACAGCAATGTCTCCGCCAACTAGCAAAAAGGAAACGCAAGCTTTCCTAGGCCTTGTGGGATTCTGGAGAATGCATGTGCCAGGCTATAGTCAGCTTGTGAGTCCTCTATATCGAGTGACTCGAAAGAGAAACTATTTTGAGTGGGGCCCTGAGCAACAACAGGCATTTGAACAAATCAAACAAGAAATAGCTCGTGCAGTAGCCCTTGGGCCTGTCCGTACTGGACCAGCTGTGCAAAACATACTGTACACTGCAGCTGGGGAGCATGGGCTCACCTGGAGCCTTTGGCAGAAAACCCCAGAAGAAACTCGAGGTCGACCTCTGGGCTTCTGGAGTCGGGGCTATCGAGGATCAGAAGCCAATTACACCCCAACTGAAAAGGAAATACAGCATATGAGGGTGTTTCAGCTGCTTCAGAAGTTGTGGGTACAGAGGCACAGCTCCTCTTGGCACCGTGGCTACCTGTGTTACATTGGATGTTCAAAGAGAAAATTCCCACTACACACCATGCAACTGATGCTACGTGGAGTAAGTGGATAGCGTTAATTACACAGCGGGCTCGAATGGGAAAACCCAATCGCCCAGGAATCCTGGAAGAGATTATGGACTGGCCGGAAGGCAGAGATTTCGGAGTGCCAACAGAAGAGGTAACCCGTGCTGAAGAGGCACCACCATACAATGAGTTGCCAGAAGACAGAAAGCAGTATGCGTTGTTTACTGACGGATCCTGCCGTGTGATAGGGAGCCATCGGAAATGGAAAGCTGCTGTGTGGAATCCCATACGACGAGTTGTGGAAGCCATGGAAGGGGAAGGTGAGTCGAGTCAGTATGCAGAAGTAAAAGCCATACAACTAGCCCTAGATATCGCCGAAAGAGAAAATTGGCCAGTATTGTATCTTTATACTGACTCATGGATGGTGGCAAATGCTCTGTGGGGGTGGCTGCAGCAATGGAAAGAGAGCAACTGGCAGCGCAGAGGTAAGCCTATCTGGGCTGCTACCCTGTGGCAAGATATTGCTGCCTGGGTAGAAAACCTGGATGTTAAAGTACGTCATGTAGATGCCCACATGCCCAAGAGTCGCACTACTGAAGAACATCAGAACAACAAAGAAGTGGATCGAGCTTCGAAAATTGAAGTGGCTCAGGTGGACCTAGACTGGGAACGTAAGGGTGAGCTGTTTGTAGCTCGATGGGCCCATGAAACATCAGGACATCTGGGGAGGGATGCCACTTACAGATGGGCTCGTGATCGAGGGGTGGACTTGACCATTGAGGCCATCACACAGGTTACCCATGAGTGTGAGATCTGTGCTGCAATCAAGAAAGCCATGAAGGTAAAATCTCCCTGGAACAGGGGGAGATGGTTAGGGTTTCAATATGGTGAGGCCTGGCAAATTGACTATATCGGACCACTCCCAAAAACTCACCAAGGCAAACGGTACATACTCACCATGGTAGAAGCAACTACTGGGTGGCTGGAAACATACCCTGTAAACCATGCCACAGCCCGAAACACTATCTTGGGCCTGGAAAGACAAGTATTGTGGCGTCATGGTACACCAGAGAGAATTGAGTCTGACAATGGGAGTCATTTCCGAAACAATCTTGTTACCTCCTGGGCAAAGAGGCATGGTATTGAGTGGGTGTACCACATCCCTTACCACCCACAAGCCTCTGGGAAGGTTGAGAGGTACAATGGACTGTTAAAGACTATGTTACGAGCATTAGGTGCTGGGACGTGGAAACAATGGGACACAAATGTACCAGAAGCCACTTGGCTAGTTAACAATAGGGGGTCTGACAGCCGTGCTGGTCCTGCCGAAACAAAACCCCTACACACTGTGAAAGGAGCTAAGGTTCCCGTAGTGCATATAGGAAGGTGGATGGGGAAGGCAGTGTGGGTTGCTCCTGCCGCGGGAAAAGGCAAACCCACTCGTGGGATTGTCTTCGCCCAAGGACCAGGGTATACCTGGTGGGTCATGCAAAAGAATGGGGATATCAAGTGTGTGCCTCAAGGAGATTTGACATTGAGAGAAAACTAATCTATAATCTAAGTTATATGTTGTAGGAAGATGCTGTAGGATCAACGACAGGTCAACTTTGCAAGGAGCCGGGCAGTGCAACAAGGACTTGAACTAAGCTGGTGCTGGTGTCCAGACATCCAACTCCGCCTGCCTTGAGTGGCCACTTTGGCAGATGAAGACCTAATCATCAACAGTTCTTATGAACATTTTCCAAGAAAGACCTATGGAATGAAAAGATACATCTGCCTATTAATCCTGTCCTGTTAAATCCTTGTCCTGTTAAAGGACAAGGGATAATGATGAGAATGCTTGTATGCTAAAGTATGGGGATCTGAGTGTGACACAAATGTTATGGAATAAGGGGTGGAGGTTGTACTGGGTCTGGCTGGAATGTTAACTTTCCCGGCAGCAGCCCATACAGTGCCGTACTCTGTACTTGTAGCTGGAACAGCAGTGTTATCACACCAGTGTTGTGTCTACTGCTGAGCAGCAGTGGCACAGCATTGGGCCTTTCTCTAACCCTCCTAGGGGGTGGGCAAAAAAGTGAGGAGAGAAACATCACTAGGGCAGCTGACCTAAACCAATCAAAGGGATATTCCATACCATGTGGTGTCACACTCAGCAATAAAAGGTGGAAACAGGAAGAAGAGGGGAGGGGTGGGCTCTCGTTGAGAAGACGTCGGTCCTCCTCTCGAACACCGGCTGCGTGCGTTGAGGCCTTGCTTCAAGGACGTGGTCAATCATCGCTCATTTGTGGGAAGTAGAGAGTAATTTCTTTCCTCTGCACTTCCATATAGCTTTCATTTATTTTGTTTGTTTGTTTTCCTCCCTTTTTCCCCGTTCCCTTTTATTTCCCCTTAGTTAAATTGTTTAGTTCATGGTAGTCTTTATTTAATTATTATAATTATTTCCCTTTAATTAAATTATCCTTATCTCAACCCGTGAGTTGTTCTTTGCTTTACTTCTCCCCCTCCTTATCTAAAGGAGGGGGAGTGAGAGAGCGGTTGTGGGGTTTAGCTGCCCAGCACGGTAAAACCACCACAGCAAGACACCCACACAAAAATGTGGGTAGACAACCGGGATGGATGATCAAGGACCTGCTGGTCAAACTGACATGCAAGAGGGAAATGCACAGGCAGTGGAAGTAGGGACATGTGATCTAGGAAGAGTATAGGGATGCAGTCTGGATGTGCAGGGAGGGGATATAGAATAACAGGAAAGGAGTCTATAGCTACATTGCTCAGAAAAGAAAGGCCAAGGAGAGTGTACTCCCTCTCATGGATGAGAAGGATGAACAGGTAAAGAAAGACAGGGAGAAGGCTGAGGTACACAAAAACCTTCATTGCCTCAGTTTTCACTGCCACTGAGGCTTCCCAAGTCTTTCATTTTCCTGAACCTGTAGATGGAGGCTGGGGGAACAAAGTCCCACTCACTGTAAGTGAAGAGAAGGTTTGAGACCACCTGATGACATGCATCCCAGGCTCCTGAAGGAATTGGCTTATGTAGTTGCCAAGTCTTTCTCCATCATATTTGAAAACTCCTGTCAGTCAGGCGAAATCCCCAGTGACTGGAAAAAGGGAAATATCACTCCTGTTTTTAAAAGAGTAGAAAGGAAGACCTGGGGAACTACACACCGGTGAGACTCACCTCTGTGCCTGGCAAGATCATGGAAAAGAACCTGCTAGAAGCAATGTCAAGGCACATACAAGATAAAGAGGTGATCTGAGACAGGCAGCATGGCTTCACCAAACGTAAATCATGCCTGACCAATTTGGTGGCTTTCTACAATGGAGGAACTGCATCAATTGACAAGCGAAGACTGACTGATGTCATCTGCTTGGATTTCTGTAAGGTTTGTGATACAGCCCCATATGACATCCTGGTCTCCAAATAGGAGAGAGGTGGATTTGATGGGTGGACCATTCAGTGGTTAAGGAGTTGGCTTGAAGATTGCACCCAGAGAGTGGTGGTTAATGGCTCTATGTCCAGGTGGAGGCCAGTGACAAGTGATGTCCCTCAGAGGTCTGTCCTGGGACTGGTACTGTTTAATGTCTTTATCAGTGACATAGATGATGGGATTGAGTGCACCTTCAACAAGTTTGCAGATGGCACAAAGCTGCGTAGTGCACTTGATAGAACAGAAGGAAGGGATGCCATCCAAAGGGACCTGGACAAGCTTAAGAAGTGGGCCCATGAGAACCTAATGAGGTTCCACAAGTCCAAGTGCAAGGTGCTGCACCTGGGTTGGGGAAATCCCACACATGAGTATAGACTGGGAGAAGAACTCACTGACTGTTGTCCTGCAGAAAAGGACATGGGGCTTCTGATGGAATGAAAAGCTCAACATGACCCAGCTGTACATGCTTGCTGCAGCCCAGAAGGTCAATTGCATCCTGGGCTGCATCAACAGAAGAGTGCCCAGCGGGACTAGGGAAGTGATTGTCACCCTCTACTCTGCCCTTGTTAAGACATCACTTGGAGTAGTGTGTCCAGGTCTGGAGCCCCCAGCACAAAAAGGATATTGATCTGTCAGAATGGGTCGAGAGGAGGGCCACAAATATGATTAAGGGGCTGGAGCACCTCTCTTACAAAGAAAGGCTGAACAGTCCCAGCTCTCTCAGCCTAAAGAAGAGAAGACTCTGAGGTTACCTCATTGTATCTTTTCAGTACTTAAAGGGAGGATATAAAAGAGTAATTCTTTGCTCAATCAGATAACGATAAAACAAGAGGAATGGTTTTGAACTAAAAGAGGAACAGGTTGTACAGAGAGGTTGTGGATGCCCCATCCCTACATGGGTTAATATAGAACTACCCAAGGCAGTCTTTAAGGGTAATGATACAGGGGACTTAGTGCACACTTTTTATGGAACATGAGAACCAGAGGGCACTAGAGAAGAATTAAGAGAAACATCATTCCAGTTTACTAAACTACTAAGAATATCAACTGTAAGATTGAAAGTTATACAATCAACATATATCTCTCCACCTTTATTGGTCTCATATCAATTAATTAAAACTGGTTTATATACATAAAATATAATAGTTCCCAAAACCTAAGTGATGTAACCATTAACTACAGGATGTTCTCTTTCATCTTCACTTTTATTGCTAAAATATTAAAACAATAAGATTACCAGGCTGAATAATCAAAGGCTGTCTGAGTGAATCTGCCTTCCGAAAGAAGTAGAGAACAAATTATGGTTATCTCTTTTAATATAAAAATCATCAGACTAAAACCAACCATTGTACAGAGTTTCTTTTTTTAAAAATATACTATTCATTAATATATCTCTCCCTAAACAGATTATAATTACTCTTCTGAGTAATTTATATTGTATTTTCAGCATTAAAAAGCTCACAGAACCAAATGATTATACACTATCTCTTGTTGTGTCATAAATGTATTGCTGTTATTAATCTTTACTTTGACAGCTGTTGAGTTTAAATGCTTATCTAAGAAATGTATGAATAATGCCTTTATTAGGAAAGATATACAACAGTTATGAACCGTGTTCAATTTGGTTTAAATGTTACTGAGTCATAAGTTAACTAATCTGGTTGCTTTAATAATTTAGGTTGAATGTATTTATCATATTTATTTACATGTATTTTTATTATTTCTATATTATATTTATTTACATGTAATTTTATTATTTATTTATTTTTGTTATATTTATTAATTTGAATGTCGTGGGACAAGACTGGCTTGGTGTACACGAGGTCTAGGAGAGTCCTTGGAAAAAAAGGGTCCCACTAGGACAAAGTTCAAAATATCTTCCTGACATTTTAAAAAAACTAACACACAAGGAAAATGGCTCCATATCTTGGTAGATTTCTCTGTTTTTCAGAGCACCAGTAAGGATCAGAAAACTAGGATTCTCTTCCAAATTGTGGTCGTACTCCATTGTACTATGCCTCACAGGCACTTCCATGGTTTCTGAGCGCTTTTGGGTTCCTACTGAAATTATCTTTTCTCACTTAAGTAGGATTTACTGTGAAGAGTACAAGATGATTTGGTCAAGTCCCAGAAGTTTTTTTCTATTTGTTTACAAGGTAAGAAGCATGAGAAAAAACTTCACCTATTCAGTCCAAAAGGCTGAAAAACTCTTAAGCTTCTCACCCAGTTCTAAATTTTATGTGTCTACCCTCTCTTAGGCAAAAAGAAAGCTCTGCTTGAATTTTAAGGATTCTTCACCAGATAACAAAGTCTTCCAGGTACTTGAATATATTTGTGAGAATTATTGTCTGTACAATAATTTATAATCTCGCTATTTTTCTATTCATAAATTAATTTTAATGTATATTTACCTGTCTCTTATTGTTTGGTAGAAGTCAGGAAATTCTATAATGTTTCTTCTAGATATACCTTACACATTTGTGATAAATTTAGATTGTATAGTATGTATTTGATATGGAGGACATAAGATAGGCTCACAAACGAAAATATAGGCGGGGCGGTATATCAGATTTTTGGTTTGAGGCTTTTGTTTTTTTATTTTCTTTTAATGTAACGTAGCCCAAGATTTATCAATCCAGCATAGTTCTTCTTCAATTTGCAGATCAAAAATATATATTTATAACGTGGATGGGGGGAGAAATTCTGCTTCTCTGATAAGCAGAGCAAATTGAAAGGTATATAAAGACTTTTTGAATTATTTTTCTGCATCTTCTCTTTCTTTCAAAATATTTTACCTGATGCAATATGTACCGTGTTTAGAAGACTCGTGTCTCACACTTAGCATGTGCTTATCTCTCCCAAGGACGGCATTTGAACATTCCTGTTAAACGGTTAGTGATCACTTGCTTTAAATCCTCTAGGATTTGATCATCAATTTCAGTATTCACTTTCAGTAGTGTGTAGAAGCTGCTTCAGGTGTTTAATTTTCTTGCTGGTTTACAACGGGATATTCTAGTCTTGCACATATCTTGTGTGTGCATAGATATGTGCACGTCTGGGTGTCCATGCATCTCAAAGGTTTGTTTTTAGTTTTCTTATTCCTTAGTGATAAAAAGCACCAATATTAATTGATGAAGAAAAAAAATGAAAAACAAACAATAAACAGATGCATTTCTCTTCCCTCCCCTTTTTCCCCCTTTTCCCCTTTTCCTTTTCTAAATCCCATATTCCAAGTTTCAGTTTAGAGTTCACATTTTTCCTCAGTGAAAAGTCACTCTCTTTTTTTTTTTTTTTTTGACTTTGCTTGCTCATTGATAAAGTTGAATCTTGATTCTAAACAAAAAGAAAAAA
This sequence comes from Aythya fuligula, assembly GCF_009819795.1. Lineage (NCBI taxonomy): Eukaryota > Metazoa > Chordata > Aves > Anseriformes > Anatidae > Aythya > Aythya fuligula. The sequence goes on along the minus strand of NC_045560.1, from coordinate 93,851,451 downwards.
AATCTTGCAAGAAACTTCAATAAAAGGAAAAAAATTCAGGTTTTCACACGTACTATTTTGGCATGTATTATACAGATGGTTTTGAACATATCCTTACATTCTTCACATGAGCTGATTTAGCATTTATGTTGAATAGACATCTTTTGGTGTTTCAGATAAATAAAATTGAACTTTTACCAAAGTACTGCATGCAGAGTTTGCATATAGTACAGCAGTTTATACAAACTGGCTTTACAAAGATTGATCTGATAAGAATAAAGGAAGAAAAGACTCAACCTTCATTCCATCTGAGATAGTGGGAAGTGTGGAAAGTTTAATGCTGAACTGTGAAAAGATTCAGTAAGTCACCACAAATCACTTCTACTAAGCCCAAACTGGGTAATTTACACAGCACTTTGTGATCTTCAAACAGTTTGCAGTGTGCAATTATTCATGCCACAACATGGGGCCACGGTGTCCAAGCTGCCTGTTTGTTCTATGGCTGAAGCTAAGGTGTTTGAAAACTGCAAGAGACTACCAAAGGCCCAGAGATCATGGCTAATGTGACACCCCCAGGCCTAATCTTCTTAGAGCACTGGGATAAAATAAGTATCCATTACAAAATCAGCCTTCATCCTGCCCCCTTCTGTGCTCTGCCACTCTGATAGCCAACACGGAGACAATTGCATGATTCTGGGCTTAATCAGGTATTAGGAGCTAATGCAGTACGAGAAGAGGCTAATCTCCATATTTACTCCATCTGTACTTACAGAGCTGACTTGCCTGTCCCTAATAGATCAAAAGGAACTGGGGGGGGGGGGGGGGGGGGGGGGAACAAAAAAAACACAGATTAGAGATGAAGAAAGGGGAGAAAGAGGTCCAAGGAGAGTAAGAGGCAAAATTCTCTGCTTTTCTCAGTTGTATATATATGTATTAAAGCCACATGATCTAATCCCATGGTAATACTTTCCGTTATATTTCTTTGTCTCTCTCCATTCCCCCCCCGCTCCCTCCTCCCCCACACACAAACACACACATCCTCACCCTCTTGTCCCATCTTAAAAATTGAAATTGCCATTGCAGCAAAGGGTTTGTTGATAAGGGTACCATACAGTTTCTAAGGATCAACAATTACAATTACACTGTGTTTGTTTTTAATATGGATTGTTTTATATTTTTATTAGGGCATGTATTTATTACTGACACGCATAGGTCTTGCTTCTGGGTCCATTTTGAAGTCTGATGAAAAACCCATTGCTAGACAAAATTCATTAATTCCAGGTCTTTGTAAGTTCTACATAGACAATGTACTCTTCTGCGACCTTACATTAAAATGTTTGTGACAAAAGAAAAGAATAAAAACCCTGTAAAATTAACTGTTTTCCTTTTAGTCACTCAGAAAAATAGCTGGTTACTTCCTGTATCTTCCTGTCACCTACAATATCTTAGTATGTCTTTTCAGAAGCTTTTTGTACAAGCAGATACTTACAATTCCAGAAACATGGACAGATGGGTAAGGAAAAGAGAGCAAAGGAAATTCACACTCACCACTGTGGGCAGTCACCTGCTGTTTGTAAATAGTGGCATGTGGCCACCAATAATGACCTTCAAGCTAAGAGAGGCATGTACTAAGCTAGCTCAAATGCTCTGGCCACCTTGGGTTGGTGCTGCCTTAATGATGAAAAGTTGTATGAAGGTGGCATGCATTCCTTAGCAAGTGTGGAAGAAGCCTGTGCTCAAAAGAGAGCTCAAAAAGCTAAGAACATTTCAAAAGGTGCACTGTCCTCCCTTTTGGAAAGCTGACAGACTCACTATTTTTTGACTACTTACAAACCCCAAGTGGTGCCAGAAGAGAGCTGTGTTGCTGCTGATTTTTGGCAATAAAGATCACCTCATTAGACTGGATTAAGTCATGATGCTGAGAAGGATAAAAGGTGAAAAGCAAAAACAGTGAATGGTGAACACAGAAAGCTCAGAGTATCATTTGTATGCTGACGCTATTATTGACTAGAGCCCATGTGGTTCACACTTTTCAATTACCGTCTGCTAGAAAGGTGGCCCATAATTGCAAAGGCTGATGCCAGTGCACCAAATGTCAAGGGAGCCTCCCTAACCCTCATCACCTTTTCTTGATGCTTGACTTGAGGATGTTCAAAGGCAAAAAGCCACAGCCTGCAGATCTCCCCAAGGAAGAAAAAGATGCCATTTAAAAAAAAAAAAAAACAAAAAAAAAAACCAAACAAACTCCAAACTCAACCTCCCTCATTTAAAAACCTAGAGTTAAATTCATTATCTTGTGACCTTATTCTTTACCCTCTCTACTGCTAGGACATCTACCAGCATCAGTGAGAATTATACAGTGAAGAGACAGGGCAGGATTGTTTTTCTTTTTAGTTTGCTGGTGTTGCCTGAATGCTAAACGACACAGGCACAGTATTAGTGTTGACGGTGATCACCACAGAGATGTTCTTTCACACAATTTTTAAAAGATGTAAAAGGGCAATCTTAGTTTCCCTCTAAACTCCAGTAGTGATTCTCACTGATAGTACAGTGTCACTCTTCCTGAGATGCATCACTTTAGCTAGTATTGTGTGGTTCCTAGAATAGTCCACACAATACTGCCCCTACTTATTTTAAAACCTCAAATGCACTTTATTGTATATCTTTATTTCGTTATGTTTTTTTTTTTTTCTTCTTTTTTTTTTGTTTATTTTTAAACTACAACTAAATTAGCTACTGAATAAAAACAATGAATAGAAGCTCAAATATTTGAGCTACTCTCAAAATTCTCAAACTCTCTTTGAAAACTCAGAGCAAATAAAAGAAATCAGACTTTCATCATTAAAAATTTAATAATGAAATTTTATTGATGGGCATCACCTTGCTTAGCTATTTTAAATATTATTTTGATAACTGTTTCTTATTTGTAGATAAATGGGGGAAAGTTGTGTATATGAGAAAATCTACATAACATTTGTAAGATCAACTTTTTATCAAAACTTGCTGTCTCTGTTTTAAATGAGAATAACTTCCCATTGCTTCCAGTTATTTGAAATACAGGTTTATATACATGTTCTTTTTTTCTATTTAAAAACAAACAAACAACTGTTATTGGAATAAATGGGCTAATCCCTTTAATCAATTAGAAGAATATTTAGGAATTTAATATGTTAGTGCTAATATCACTGGCTTTTCAAAAGGTACAATATATTGCCTTTGTAATGGAAGAGCACTAGTCTTCTTCCCTAAAGGCATGCCACATTGGTAATTATCAGGTTGATTCAGCACTCAGTCATAAAGCCAAAGTGTCATTTATTTATTTATTTAAATTCATCAATAAAACTTTACTAGAAGAATAGTTTTGTTGATCTGGAATCTTGTTGAGGTTTCTTAGATCCTGATTTCAAAGACCAAAAACATCAAGTTTATCTTCAGGAGAAACAAGTTAGACTTCATTCAGACCTTACCTGACAAATATTTAAGTAGTTATAACTTTGAAGACTTTTTGAATTGGAATTCACTCTAAATTGCATGAAAATCTCCACTGAGTTTTAGGAACAGCTTGAATTTTTGTATGTTTGTGAACTAGAAATAGTCTGTGATACACTTGATGTATATAATTCATTTTAACACTGTCAGAGAAGGTAGCAGACAAAATTTCCAACCAATCTCTGTGAGATCTTTGCTCTTGTCTCCTTTGCCAGAAGTGGCTATTAAATTAAATTTGGCTTAATTCAAATGAAGACATTTTACCTGTACATTGTATTTGTAACTGTTTTTCAGTTTACAACACCAGCTGTAACATGTACATAAATGCACAAATCATTTTAATCACTTTGAATATTCTATATTTGAAGTATAATTCATTGCAGAATGAGATTGATTGTCAATACTTTTGCTTGTTTGTTTGTTTTTCATTTCTCATAACATAACTGCTCAATGTTTTGGGGAAAGTCAGGGGATTCTAGAATCAAACTACTTGTCTAACTTTCTGTGACTTAAGCTTTTAGTAAGTAATTTCATTTCAAATTTAACATCCACATTTTTAACTCCAAGGAAAAGATCTGATCCTGCAGTTGCCTGTCGTTGTTTCTTTACTGTAACATCTCTGTAAATATGCTAGGAATAGGAAATAATTTTAATTATCTTATTTATTTGTAATTATCACTTACCAATTGATAATTACCAATAAATTGATAATGGTATTAATTAATCAATTAAGCTTTGATGCAATGCCATATCAAATTAACTACGTTAGTATAATTTCAGAATTCAGGTACTTTTTAATGTTTGCATCATCTGTGATGGTGCTGTGATTTGGGCCACAGATGGTATGGTAAGATTTTTGAGTCAAGTTTCAGAGAAGACAAGTTGTAAGCAAGACAGGTGAAAAATATGTGAGAAATTGATGTACTCCCTTGGATATTTAGTTAAGTATTAAAAATACATACAAGTTAAGTGAACACATATAATAACATGGAACCCAGATGTAAGAGGAAACCTGAGAACTCCTACTCTGTTCTTAAACAATTCAGAACAGTAGACAAATCAACTCCACCTGCTAAGAATTTTTCTTAAGAAACAGATGGGAACCTTTAAAACTTGGTCAAGTGTTCAAAACTGAAAAGGAATGTAAAACTTAAATATTATGGTTTCAGTATATATGTCAAAATCCTATGTTTTTTTGTCTTATTACAATATATGAAGGCTAACCCACCTCAAGTAAACGTATCTCTACCTTAATGTTAGATATTTTTCCTGACAAGAAGGCCAAAGGAATAACTTCTGGGAAATAATGAATGAATCTCCCCCCTTCCCCTCCCCTTCCCCTTGGATATGGAAAAAATCTATAGTCCCATTGAACTGAATACGGAAAAAAAAATCTACAGATTTTCCTGAAAAGAAATAATAGTTTCATGAGATTGTTCTGCAAATGAAAAATGTAATGAAATTTGCACAGTAAGTGTTGTTTAAAATTAACTGGTAAAAGGGATGTTGTTAATTTCCCATTCAGTTTCATAGTAGGAGTCAAAAGATATTTTAAAGGTTTGTTTTCTGTTCAGTTTTTAGTGGTTAAGTCATTAGGCCTTAAAAATGACTAGAGTTCACTCTCCTTTTTCTGAGGTCCCAGTTTAGCACTTGTGAATAATTAAAGATTCTTTTGCTTTGAGATAGCTATACTGATACTACACAGATAGGGAAAGGACAGTTTTCAAAGGAAGGTCACTGACAGTAAAAAGGTTTACTATTGCATGTATTTGCCCCCAATATTTTTCCCTTTTAGTTACTAGCAGCAGTGTCATATTAAATGACTTCCCCCTTTAAACTGTTAAGTGGTGCTAGTTCAGTTTTAGCGGTAAGTCGCCAGCGGGCTCGGGGGAGAAGTGCTATCTCTTATGGCCCTGAAAATTGATATTGAACATGGAAGGAAAAATCTCGCAAGCTGATAGCAATTAGCTAAAAAGGATTTGCGACTCCATGATTCATCACACTAGGGGATCAAAGTCATTTACAGAGAGTGTTTCTACAGTCCCTGCCTGCTGCTCTAAAGATATACCTCTGTTTATCTCTCACTCTGTGGTGTGACATTTCCTTTTTTAAGAGCCCATTTTCTTAGAAACATAGTAGTGGGCTGCTGCAGCACAGGCAGTCTTTGATTCTCCACTGACTGCCTAAATGACACTATGGCTCTAATGGCACAGCTTTCGCAGGAGGTCACAAAGGGAATTGGACTTATTATTTACATAAATGGACTAACAGCACAGGTCTGGTACACTTGCTTGTAAAAATGAGGACAAGGTCTTCTTGCAAGTCAGTTGCAAGGGGTATAAGTCAGCCTTCTGGTTTTGGAGCTTTGTAGAACTTTTATAATTTTTTTCCCCACCAGGAATACTAACTTTCAAAAATAAACATCACTTGATATACATGTTTTTAGAGATATCTTAGAATAGAATCCCTTTTTAAAAAAAAAATAAAATAAAATAATAATAAAAAAAAAAAAACAAAGGAGTAAAAGAATAAAAGAAAACTAAAGAAACCTATCACCACCACCTCAAAACAAAAACAAACAAACAAAAACATGGAAATTTAAGAGAAAAAATTAATTATACTCCCCTCTACTTCCAAAATGTACTCAAATTTTGAAAACAATCTTATTTGTCAAAATGGAACTTTTATTTTTAATAGTGTTGCATGAAGAAAAAAGGAAAGAAAAAAATGGAAAAACAAAAACAATTTTTTCTGTGTCCAGGCCCAAGGAGTCCCTGTCATCTCAACAGAAGCAATTGAATTTGTTTCTTAGAGCCACAACATGAAATCATGTAAATGGTGTAACTTCTGAATGTATTTGTATCCTGGGGATGGAAACAAAGCTCACTAGTGGAAGATAAAATGGAGTTCATTCAGTGATAATAATGTATAGTTCTGTTGTTGTTTTTGGTTGTTTGTTTTTGTCAGAATTTTAAAAGTGGGGCCAGATTTTCAGAAGCCTGGTCATAACTGCTGGATTTCTCACTCCTTTGTAGTGAGTACTAAATATGTATAAAAAAGTAACAATGATGTGGTAGTGTTTACTCTTACATAATAACTTCTAATTAATATTAATTACTTTGCTATCCAGCCCCCAAATGAATGAATAAGCCGTACATAATATGACCTGGGAAATGCAGAAGATCCAAAGAATCCTTTCTTAGATTGCTGAACCATTTTTGTTTAATGTAGTTGTCTCTATCTGTGGAAATACTCTTACAAATTGACGGGACTCATATAGAAAGGTGTAAATTTATTAACTTATATCTCTACTTAAACAGTAACCAAAACTAGGTCTATCTCAGTGTTCACTTGAACCATTTGGGTATTTTGGAACTAACTCATATTACATAATATTTTCATGTTAACATGAGTGGGTATATCTTAGTTCCCCTGTATATCTTTGTTTTGTTTGTTTGCCCTCCTCTCTCCCCACCTCCGCCTTTGTTTATTTGTTTGCTTGGTTTTATTGTTCTGTTATCCAGAAGGATCAAGTGTATATAAAAGGTGGAAGAGAAAGTATGTTCTAACGTAGGGTACAAGTGCAAGATCGTTTTGAGTTTGAGATTTTTGTTTGATTTTAACTTTGGATGTCAATATCTGCTCATGTGGTTATTCTTTGTGTAGCCTGACTCTAGTAAGTTTCTGCTTTGACTTCTTTTCCAAGAATCATCTGGCAAATGTTTTCTTACAGCATTTTATATATTAAAACTGATCTGCTTCTTGAGTTCTTAACTCTTGTTACAAGAAATAAATGTTCCTTTGGATTCAATGCTGAAAACTTGCTACTACATCTTACACACTGTAACCTGTAAAACTTTAATGTTTGTGGCATGTATCTTATAGCCCAGTGGATCTGGAAAATAAACAATCAGAACACGGGTTTGTGTGCTTAAGCAGGTCTTGAGGATAATAAATTCCAAACCCAGGTTTCTTTTAGTATAAAGACAGAAATGGTTCCCTCATCAGTTGGGGAAATGTGGTTCCATAAGAAGTGGCATGTCCAGTCTCAGTCTGTTATCACATATGCTAAAACCAGCAGCATATTCTAGCAAGATGTTGTAGTTGCTCCTCTTTAGAGCAATGGCAGAGTGCTCTTGACAGTGTTCCCCCAGAGTCACCCTACCCTGCAAGTGCCAGATGGTGCTCATATCAAGTGCACAGCTGGCAGTAACCTGCTCTTCCCCAACCTATGTAGATCTCTTTAGAAGAGGGGCAGAGATTTTCCTTAGGGTCCTCAACAGAGGAAAGGAAAAGGATTTCTCTTCCTGGTGGCTAACTCATTTGTTTATCAAAAATTCCTGCAGCAAAAGTGGCAGTGCAAATAGAGTGAATACTATCATTTAAAATCTCTTCATCCTGACAAGCTATAAAGGAGGGAGTAGTGACTTGTGAGAATATTCATCAAGTAGCGTTCATACACAGGCAATAAGTACATATTAAGAGGGTCTGCTGGACATATTATGGAAGAGGTAGTTCAGAAAAAAAAAATGCAGTGGACTCCTGTAGCAAAGATAAATGAGGGTTCAGAAGTAGTTTTGAGAAAACATGTCAAATTTTGAAACAGAAGAATAAGAATTCTAGTAAAGCTCAAAATACTGAGCTGATGTTTTTTCAAGTTGAAAAGTGACTTTGATATTGCAGGGATAACTTTTATTTTATTTTATTTTATTTTAATGGAGGGGGGATAATTCTTGATGTGTAGAAGTAATTAAAAAAAAAAAGTATTCACATATTTTATTTAATTTAGTATAATCCGGTGTTTCCGAAATTTACCATAAGACCGGACCTACTAGTCTGTAACAGTCTGTTTTACCTGAATTTATGCAATGATCTGCCACTACAATAAGCTAATATTAACTTAAAATAGTTTATTTCTGGTTGATTAATATCTTGAATGTACTGTAATTAAAATAAATAAATAAATAAAATCAGGAAATATTATACACCAGTATTTCAATCTGGGAGAAAAAACTCAATTCTCTTGAACATTATAATTTACAGAATCACAGAATTCTTATTTTTAATTTATCTATATGAGGCAGAAGTATAAAAATGTTGTAGGTGCAAAGCATCATGTACCTATAAAGCTATATCCATCTAAGTCAGCTAAAAATCTGGCCTAGTGAAAGTATATGTAAATGAATATATGAATTCCTGAATGATTTTACATACATAAATTGTTCTTGTCCTGTCCAAAAATAAATAGTCCTAAAATAAACTACATTAATGGATCTGACCAAAGTTCATAAAGTGTTTATAAACATATAATTTTTGGTCTCTGGTCATTTCAAGTGAACAATTAGGAGACCAAAAATTTTCCAAAAAAAATATGCAGAAGAGCAAGTAAGAAAGTGGCCAAACACAGTTAGTGTAAAGGTCTGTCATTACCCCCATAAGCATCTCCAATTTATTTTTTATTTATTATTTATTTATTTATTTATTTTTACTTAGACTGTAGGCATGCAAAGTAAAAATGTATATATTTCCCACTCTGTTTCTGGGCTTTTTGCACATTAGAAATATTACAACTCTGAGACCAGTTTAAAAGCTTGTTGGTACATTATTTGTAGTTGCTTCTTCAATCAAAATTAATTTTTATCTATAAAATACATTCAAAATATTTGCTTTTATTAGTTGTCTCTCCAGCATAAGGAGGTCCTATTTCCTCTAATATTTTCACTTTTGTTCCCATCCTTGTACTAGAGCTTTTCCTTCTCCTGTTGTATCAATAGTGCCAAAATAACTGCTTATGAGACTGCTGTATAAATCAAGAAATAACCAGCTTCTTCACCTAAGCAAACATCTAATTGCATCCTATCTGTTTCTCTTTGGAAATGCACAGGCACATACATGAATCTACTGAGGCAACAGAGATAGGAAACCTATGAAACTATTTTTCATACTTGCTTTCTGCTTATTCTGTAAGTAGTGCAAAGGTTTTTTTCTGCCATCTGTTGTATGAGATTTAGATTAATTTAGTTATATATTTCTTTTCAGGATTGTATTGCAGAACAATGTAAAAGAATGAAAATTAATAAAATTAGTGATGGGAAAATCTAAGGCCCTGTTGAGGAGAAAGTTCCTACATGAAACCTATTCTACCTTTTCCTGATTGACATGTATTTTCACAATACTTTTATTAAGAGATTTTTAAATAATAAAAATTGAGTTCATAAAGTTATAATTCAAGCACACGTGAAAAAAGTCTCTGAGCTTTTGAGAAAAACTGGGTTCTGCATTTTGTGTGTGGCAGGTGTCATTTGTTTAAAAAACTTTCTTGTATTTCCTTCTGGTTAATGTTCCTTTGTCCAGGTAGAGTACATTTCTTGACCAGGTTTTTAAACACACAATCAGTATAAGTCACTTTAGAGCATGTTATTAGAGCTATTTCTTGCCTCTGGCGTATGTCCCAGAAGAAGATGATAAATCATTCGCTTATGTTAGAGAAGGGAAAAAAAAAAAATCAATGTTCAAAACTTCCATGGTCAGCTTTACTCAGGACAACTAAACTCTACAGTGACAAAATACTGATGATGTCATCAATAAAGTAAATTAATGCTGTGAACAACTAAGAATTGTGAACTGCCTTGAAGAATGTTCTAGAATATGAAGAAAGGTTTTGGAAAATTAATTTGCAAACTCCAGCAGTTTTAGGACTCTAAGAACAAAGTGAGATTCATCTTTAAAAGCCAGAGCATATGATTAACTTCTTCACAAGCAGCACACTCGTGCAGACGGTGACAGGATCGGATCCTGGGATTTTTTCTTTTCCTGGTGAAGAGTACAGGTACTCCAGCTACTAAAACAGCAATAATTATAAATAGTTATGTGTATGAGTTATGATAATTTGAATTCATAGAGTATTTTATATACCTGGATTTCAGCATGCAAATAACCACTGAGAGTCAGATGTTTCTTTAATTACCACAGTAATTACTGTGGTAATACATGCCAGTATCGCATTCACATATTGTGTATAGGGTCTTGAGGAGGAAACATATTCACATGCTAACTGTTAGAATAAGCAATCCTGCATGTAGTTCCCAGGGCAGGAAATTATGCCCTGGGCTGATTTTTTCTAAATATTTCATCTGCCTTGATGCTGATACCAATGTCATCTGGTACAAAAATCAAACAGGACTTGTACCATGAGTTGTCTAAAAATCTTCTGCAGTCCAAGCTGGTCCCAGTGGTGTGCTAAGTTTTAAAGATCCCAAGTCCAGCAGTTTACCAGGAAGGTAGCTGTGGCCAGTGCATAGTACTTCATTGAAGGGATAAAGCTGTGCATTTCAAAATGTTTGCTGTAAAACATCAGCAAAGAAACAGTTCAATTTTGTGTCATTAATTATGTTTTCAGATTCAATATAAAAATGTTTTAATAAAATCCTGTTTTTAATGAAAAATCCAAACAGTAATATCATTACTGAGGAGATACAGACAAGGTATAATAATTCCAAGGTGTTCTTGTTTATTTAAAAGATGAACAGTCATTATCTGACATGCAGCAAGGTACAACTCTGTCCTGATCAAGAGATGAACTACATGACTAAATGCATTTTTTTTTTTTAATCTTAAGATTTTGTTATCCCATGAGCACCCAAACCACTAAGCCAAGAAAAATATTCCTAGTAGGTTAATATTATGGAATAGAACGATTAATCACACATACATTCATTTCATGTAGTAACTGAAAAGCTTTGGATTAGTTACCCTACAGAAAAATACATCAAAATTTAGACGAGCAAGCAGCTGATATGCTAAATGTGAAGCATGAGAAAGTTGATCCTTCAAGCAATTTTTAGCTTGTGAAGAACATGTCTTTGATTCAGGTACAGGGCTGAAAGTACACCAGGAAATGACCAAGGTGAGATCAAAATCTTCCCTGGATGAAGTATAAACACAGGCAGAGATTAGAGGAGGGGGGATGTGATTATTGTAATCTGCTGTTTACATCTGCATTTTTTTTTTTTTTTTTTTTCTGTTTTTTTTTTTTTTTTTTTTTCAGTGTAGAAGAGGATCATCAGCAGAAGAGGATCGCTGTTACATCCTATCCTAGCATTAATCTGACGGATATTGGGAATCTGAGTAGCCAGAGTAGGTTGCTCTGGCAAAATTCTGAATGCATATGGAAGGAAAGGAGTAAAATATCTAGTACAAATCAGGAAGCTAGGGGGATGGTGTTGATAGAATTGTGTGCCATCGATCTAATTATTGGGCATTGAGATTTTCAGGTAAAATATAATGATGCTCTTAGTGTTCAAAACATTTTACTCCTGAATTAATTTCATTCAGTTCTTTCAAGATGTAATTAAGCAAGGAGTGAAAGAGAGAACTTGCCTTGAACCCAGTTGTTGTACTCTATCCTAGTGTGATACAGAATTACATGTGAAACAAACATATATAAATGAATTACTAAATCCAGTTTCTAGAATTTAATTGTTGTCCTACCTAAAAGTTAGGTGTATCCCCACAGTAATTGTCACATTTTAGATACTGAAACATTGCTTTCCAAAGATTTCCAGAGATAACTTTGAAAAGTTGTGTTCTTTCCTTGTTTATTCCTCTGAATTTCTCATGGAACTTCATGATGATATTTTGGAGGGAGGAAGTTGAGAAATGGAGCAATGGTGGGAAGATAAAATGTAATTTTGCAAATTTGGGATGAATCAGAATTGATGTCTGTAAAATCTGACTTTTACCTTTTACTTTACCAGTAAAGCTTCTTGTTGGAAAATACTTAACCCTATCGTCTCTCCCCCCCCCCCCTTTTTTTTTTTAAATTTTATCTAGGCTCTGTATTTCTATTTTAATTGCTATATATATGGTTGCGTATATTTCCATACAATCTTGGCCTATATTGCACCCAGGCATGGGGATTCTGGATGTATGACAGCCCTATCAAAAACATTCATTCTGTTGAACAAAGATCTGGAAAACCTGCACCAGTATATAAACATCGCAGGCAGCATTTTGGGGATGGAAAAAAAATAAAATAAATGAGGCTGAACCCTATTCAAGTAGCTGTCCCTAATCTCTCCTATGAGAATGTGGACTCTTGACTCCCCCTCAGAAGTAGTCTCAATCCCTAGGTATTCCAAAAAATCTCAGACCACAGCCCAAGGAAAAAGACACAAACCTCCAAGGTAGATGAGGTAGTATTGCTAATGATGAAAGTATTGGGGAAACATCAAAGATTTCATCTGCAGGGGTCAGATTACATGTTCAGGCTAAAAAAAATCTCAATTTTTGTGGGAATCGGGAGTAAGATTCTTCTGTTTTTGAGGCTCTATGCTTTTTTTTTTTTTTTTTTTTTTTTTTTTTTTTTTTTTTTCCCCTCTCAGGATGCTGAGGAGTTCTAGGTGTAATATTCTTCCTCCTGGACCTCTGGTGACCTGCCACTGGGATGGATTCTCAGTGATGTCAACATTTAACTGCACCAAAACAGACAAGAAAAAAACAGGGACCTGCCAAATATGCTCTGAAAGGCAGGGAGGCCTAGCACTTGAAAGGCAGGAGCTATTTCTGTGAAGGAACTTCGCTGTGTGTTCTGTAGAGAGCCTTCCCACCTTAATTTTTCTTGGTAACCTTCACTTTCCACCACTGGCATTAGGCCTTTCTAATTATCCAATCTGTGAACAAACACATTAATCCTGGGCATGGAGATGACGTAAGTAAAAGAAATGAGGTGAGGAGGAAAAGATGTAGGGTGATTATAAGTATGATTAAAACTTGGTTAATTTGGGGCTTCTTTTTCTTTACCTTTATAATCTATATTATGTTATTTTTGAAAGAAAGATATTCTACAAAATGGGAACAAGTTCTAGTGTGGCTTCCCTAATTAAATATTATGAACCAAACTTCACTGAGAAATGTGTGTTTTCAACATAGTATTGCAGACATCATTTGATGATTGTAGAAATCTATGCAGTTTTATTTTATTAGCTATTATAACATATATATATATATATAATATAAAGTATTTTATTAGCTATTTGAATCCTAACGTGCAGTTACTGAGATGTACCTGAACAGTGAGTAGTTAAATTTAGGTGAATAATTATATATTGACAAAAGAGTCACTATTCTCTAACTGAATTAAAAAATAAATAAAATCTACTTTTAGGTTCTATATTTGAGAGATTACTTCCACTTCCCCCACAACTAAGTAAAAGACGTAATGCCTTTTGTGTTTCTCTCTCTCTCTCTCTTTGTAATTTCATGAATTGAAAAGGTATCAAGTTTCTTTTTTTATTGGTTCTTTGACCAATAGTTAATTTGTCTGAAGACTGTACATCAGTTACTGTCTTTAGTGAATAAGTACAAGAAAATCTAGGCTTTATCTAAATTACAAATTATACCTGAATACTTAAGAGAATGTCTATCACACTTTAGTATCCTATATGAAGTTATGGCTAAGCTATCTATGCGTGTTCTTTTGGTTTGTGACCTGATTACTGTTTTGTGGAAAAGAATTAAAATAAACAAGTTATAATACTTAGTCTTTTCTGCAGAGCAAACCCAAAATCCTAATAAAGTTTTGTTAACACTATTATAGTAATTTACCTTTCTGTTACGAAGAAAGTGTGTAACTGTGTCTCCAAGACTAAAATAATGAAGTATATTCTCTTGGGGATGTGGATTTTTGTCAACATCTGTTTGATAGGCAATTGCAAAATGAAAGCAACTGAACTTTCTTCTTGTATGGACTGTAAGGCATGCTAAAACTCATATCTTTAGTGTTGTTAATGGCATAGGAGAAGATGTGGGTTATTTCAAAACTAGTTAATTGAAATAATTAGTTAACATGAAGGCTTACCAGGTGGTAAGCCCTGAAGCATACAGTAGTAGATAGCGTAGCTTGAAACTGTTGAGAGGAATAGAAAGCGATTGGAAGCCTACTTTATTGAGAATGATGTATGAGATCATATAATAATATCCCTGATAGATAGTAATAATATTGATAGACGATTTTATCTTTTTGCAAAGAATGTGTAATAATCAACAAAGTGGGGACCAGGCCACCAGGAATAGGAATCGTCCTGTTCTGTTCCTGTGTTGTGTGTCATTACACGGCTTCTGCAGCCAGACTTCCAGTAAATCTAGTGCAACTTTTATGGAGTAATGATGGATCTGTATAAACCGGACCAATGGTGAATATTTGTCTTGCCCAGGCTGCTTTGCCTTTCTATAAGTGGTGTGATTTGCTTAATGTTTGAGTAACAGGGGAGAAGGGAGGAGGAACTACTTTGGTGCTAATGTTCTCCAAAACACATTGCAAGCAGAAAAATGTCCTGAATTCCAATAATTTTAATTTCATAGATCCATAGTTGAGCTACTTAAGACTATCAGAACATGCCCTGGCAAAACCTTTGTATTTTTCTACTATACACTAAGCATAAATTCAGTGGTAGATGACAGATTACTTCATATACCATGCAAGCAAGCCCAGACAATAGCTTTAGCCATGACTGATTACCTTGCTGTAACCCACTTTATGTTAAATGTATTCTTGCTGTTCAATTCCACAACTGTAATTTTGTTCTTCTGCACTGCTCAGCCCTCTGTGGACTAACCAGGTTCCTTCAGTAATGATTTCTTTTCTATTGTATTGTTTTCTGCATAATCAAGTTGGTAGGTAGGGGTTTAGGTGACACAGCCATCTGTCAAGTTCATTTGCTCTGAAAATGCAAGAAATAATGGCCTCTACAACTTGGGGCTATCTGTTATAAAAGAGGAATATCAGCTTTTACCCTGCACCATCTTCTCATCTCTTCAAATTATCATTTTTTTCTACTTTCTATATAAAATACATAAGGTTCTCTTGACATGACTGATTGGTGAAAAAGAAAGCTATCGCATGTCCACCTTGTATTGCAATTTATGCAAGCAATCCAATTAAGGAGAAGTAGCTAACGTTCAGACTAATATGCTTGTTGTGAAACTAAAGGGACTGCTACAGACTGCTCCACTCAACTATTGTCATTGCTGGTTCTCTGACATACTAACTGCTTCCTCCTTGAAGTTTGCATAATGTATAAATGTAAGGGAGTTTGCATGCCACAAAGGAAAAGGAAAACAGTTATTCATTTTCCCTCCTCTAAAATAAAATGCTCATAATAATTCTCATAAGGAGCCTTTATCAAATTGTATCTGTTTACTGAAATGACATGCACTTGGTGGGAAAAAACATATAAAGCTGCCTGTGGGTGCTCAACCTTTTTCAAACATAGCTCAAACTGGCTGGAATAATTCAGGAATGATCCCACTTTTCTGTGTGTCTGTGTGTGGAGAAAAAAGAGTTGTTTATAGAGCAGAATAACCTGTACCCAACTTGATGCCAGAAAGAGCTGGAAAAATTCTGGTTGCTCCAGTGACAATCTAGTTCAGGCTTACATGACAGTCTGGTTCAGGCATCTTTACATTAAACTGATGTTTACATTAATCACTGTTCTCATCTAATAGATTTGTACTCAGCCAACTTTTAAGCTATCTATAAACATGCACTTCCTGCTGGATCTCCTTGCCTAAGTTATTAAAGGAAATTTAGAGAGAGGTAAAAGACCTGGGTTTAAAAAGGTACAAACTAGATCAGGGCTGAAACTGGCACAGAAAAAACTATCATCAAAAGGTAAAGTACTGCAGGGAAAATTACAATGGCTGCAGAACAAACATAATTTACATATGCAGTAAATTAGAGGGAGTATGCACTCACAGTAAAGTGACTGTCAGATTAAATCGTTGCCACAAAAGCAGCAGGAACAGCTATTTGAAGGAGCAATAAGTGAAACATGAAGCATAATTCTGGATTAGTTACTTGGGAATTAGTTGTTTAGGAGTGTTTTTTTAGGCACTTGTAGTATATAGTTTTACTGTGCAGAAAACATAATCACTTCCTTGACTGTGACCACAAAACCCAGCCTGGCTGTTCAGGCTATTTATACATTCATGGGCAAAACTATACACCTAGTCTCAGACTTTTACTTTCCAGAGTGTTAGGTGAGCAATGCTGAAAACCACAGATGTGTGCTTTTTCTTTTTATATGAAATAACTTCAAAGCCTCTTCTCCTTGTTATATGTAGAATTTAATTTAGTCATACATATAAAAATTTGGAATACACCATGAGACTGATCAAGCAAACTGAAGAACCAGCATTTGGAATTTCATGACTTAAAACTTATTTATTTTGCCATAAATACTTTATGTGGATTTTGGTGCATCATTATTTTCTCAATATTGGCTAAAGTAAACTATTGAGATAGTTAAATTATATATTTATTTTTATTTTAAAATATTTATTTTTATTTATTTATTAATACTTATTTTTAAAAATTATTTATTTTTAAATATTAATAATTAATATTATATAAATATTAATAAATATTATTTTTATTTATTAGTTTTTACTGTGATAGGTACCCCAAAACTGAGGAGCAGAAATTCACAAAATGTAAGACACCTTAAAGGTCCAGGGTATCTGAGAAAGTACTAAGATCTTTCCTGGGAAACCAGCACTTTTGAATATGAGTATTCACTTATTCGTTATGAAAGTATTGGCTGCACAGTTTACATTTAAGTGTAAAATATATACATATATATATATATATTTACTAATAGCATATTTTCCATGGTATAATTATCATGCAGCATTTTGATGTCCCATTCAAATTTTTTAAATGAATGGAAGTAGCCCAAAGAAAAACAGTGCTGAACAAGTTTGACCACGTGAAATATACGCTCTGAAATAATGAAACTTATCTAGACCCCAACCCAGTGTTGTAAGCAAAGGAAAATGTTATTTCTTCATAACATAAAAGGATGTCTAGGGCCTATGATCTAGTTAAGTGAGAAATAGATGTTTTGTTTTGGAGGCAAAAAAATGTATGTTTCTATAATGAAAACATGTTCTCAATTATTCTCTCTTAAAAAATGGTTGAAATATTTTGCTTCAGTCTCATCTGTATAATATGATATGACCTGAAATAAAGCTAATGAAATTAAAATAACTTTAAAATGGTAAACTTCCTTTCAAAATAACGTTTCAAAATCTTTTTTTTTTTTTTTTTTTTTTTTTTTTTTCTAATGCAGGATGTCATGAAGAAAAATATTTCCATCAAACATAATCTTTTGATGAATTTGTAAATAAAAGTTATAGAATTTGTTTTTCATAGTTTTAAATTTTCATTGAAATCTCAAAAGGGAAAAGTTCTTCATGTATTATTTCCCCCCCCCCTTTTTTTTTTTTTTTTTCTAAATATGTTTTGTGGGAAAGAATAATTTTTTCTTTGTGTAAATGTAATTTCTAGTAATAGTATCCTGTGATTTTCTACATGGGATCCACCCTCAACAAGAAATTTTGTCAGTAGATGTGTGGATTTATGTATAAATTTTAACATCTTAAGAGTGATTTGTCTGCTTTTTCTAAATTAGAGTTTAAATTTGTTGGTAGATACTGAATGTAATTTAACATGCCATTCTGCAGAGGGCATGTTACTGAGTCACTGAGTTGACGACATATTGCTTCTGTGAAAGATAGCAGCTCCTGGCTCTACAGAGTTCAAAATAAAAGGAGAAACAGGAGATAGATCTGCTGCCTTTCTCAGGATGCCATGGCTTCCAACCCTGTTGTGTTCAGGAAAATATTTATCTATATGAGTTTTCTGGCCTTGGTTGTGGATATAGCACCTCAGCTGCAGTTTGCTGGCACAGTGATATGGAAAGACAGACTGAGCGATGAGATGCTGGAGAGCAGCCCCGCAGAGAGGGATCTGTGGGTTGTGGTTGACAGTAAGTTGAATATGAGCCAGCAGTGTGCCCTGGCAGCCAGGAGGGCCAACCGTATCCTGGTGTGCATCAAGCACATCATTGCTAGTCCGTCAAGAGAACTGATTGTCCTGCTCTACTCTGAACTGGTGCAGCCTCACCTCGAGTACTGTGTGCAGTTCTGGGCACCACAATACAAAAAGGATGTACAACTGTTGGAGAGTGTTCAGAGGAGGGTAATGAAGATAGTGAAGGGCCTAGAGGGGAAGATATATGAGGAGTGGCTCAGGTCACTTGGTTTGTTCAGCCTGGAGAAGAGGAGACTGAGGGGAGACTTCATTGCAGTCTACAACTTCCTTGCAAGGTGGAGTGGAGAGGCAGGTGCTGACCTATTCTCCATAATCACCAGTGGTAGGACCCATGGGAACAGTGTCAAGCTGAGGCAGGGGCGTTTAGGCTTGACATAGGAAGAGGTTCTTCACTGAGAGGGTGGTTGCACACTGGAACAGGCTTCCCAGGGAAGTAGTCACTGCACCAAGCCTGTCTGAATTTAAGAAGCGATAGGACTGTGCACTTAGTCACATGGTCTAAAATTTTGGGTAAACCTGTATGGTGCCAGGAGTTAGACTCGATGATTCTTATGAGTCCCTTCCAACTCGGGATATTCTATGATTTTATGAATCACAGAATTTCCATGTTTGATACTGGAAGACTTACCTTACACAGCAATGTTGTAGAGTCTCTAAGAATTGTAAAATTGAGTGGTTGAATGTCACTTGTCTCCCACTGCAGGCATACTGCAGTATTTCGAAAAACAAAAATACAATTTGTAACGAACTGTGATCAGTCAACATAAGTGTGAACTGACAACTGCGAGCAACCTGCTGGCTTCCCTTACAATAATTTCACTGCTGAGTCAACCACTACTGCCCTTAACTCTGTTCTTCTGTGATGAAGACTGGGTATAGAAAGACAACACTCTCAGTGGAATTGGTATTTAGGAAATAATTTCACAGGGATCAGAAGGCTGGAGGTTTAAGCAACAGGTCTCTAGAAAAACAATAAACACATATATTTGTGATGTCAGTAAGTGTGCAATTTGGAGGTAAATAAAAGAGACTTCTCTGGCAAGAGAAATGTGTGGGTTTCTAGACCAGCCAGTCTAGGTTAAAGATGCAAAAGCTGACAAAGAAATGGGGACTAGGAAAAAAGTCACTGAACCCATTTTGAGGAATGGTTGTAAGTTTTCACTGAGTCTTTCTATGAAAATACAGTTTATGCAGGATAAGCATGGTGAAAAATAATAAGAACACAAATTCAACAGCATGAAAATAAATAAAGCATTAGTGTGTTACAGAGTTTTCACTGACTTCATTGCGATCTCTGCATATATGTACGTTACAATTTGGCTTCTGTATGTAAAACTAAATAGGTCTCAAACATATATAGTAACTTTAATATAAATTTCCTCTTCATGTCACTGTTTCTTTATATATATATTTGTATATTTATTGTAAGTCTTATGTTTCTTTTCAGTGTTTCATATTCTGAAAGGCTTTAATCTTTCTTTCTACAAGAAGGTTAACTTCAAGCAGTATTTTATAAATTATAGCTTTATAGAAAAAGCAACAGTGAGAAAGGTTACTAAACTTCATAAATCTTTGCATAAAGATTTATGCAAAAATTGACTTCATAAGTCTCTGCAGTTACTAATGGGTATTAAAGATCATGGCTCAAAACACTACCTGTGATATGTTGACATCTGAAGCTAAGATGCATCTTACTGTCCTGTTTGTTGTTGTTGTTTTGTGAGATAATTGTACTCTATTATTTGAATTTTAAAATGTAATGCTACCTTGGTGTTACTATTTATATTTATCTATCTGAATACTGAACCAAAACAGTGAATTTTAGAGACTGCTTGCAAAATGTCAGTCCACCAACCCCCATATCAAGAATATAATTTAAGTTTGTTCTCACTGTTCCCCTTCAGACAAAACTCCTTACTTTAAAGGAATGTTTACCAGAAAAATGAACAATATTGCAAGCAAGATTAGTTGCTTGACACTTATTTAAAAAATGTAGTTTATGTTTTCTTGTAATTTTGACACAGCTTCTTTGCTCTGTAGTTTACCATACTTTGTGTCTGATTTTTTTTTTTTTTTTTAATAATTTTTTATTTTTATTATTATTTCAGCTTGGTTTGTCAGCTTATTCTGTCAATGTTAAAAATTGCCAAGATCCTTCCTTTTGGGTGCTGTAGTGGCTTTGTGCTTTTGGAAAATATCTGGAGTGGAAATTCATCTTGACTTGGCTGAATCTGGACAACCTATCATCAATAGCAAATCATTTTAAATCTTGAATAAACTGCATTTTCCATGTAGTATTATTTAGGTTGTCCTTTGATTAGGTAATGTTCTGTCTCCCCACAGCTGGGGAGTGCAGAACACATTATGTATAAAAAGTCCCCATGGAACAACCCAATAATTTTGATACCAGTGTCTGGTAGGAAAATTATTGGAGAGAAGACTGAGAAAAGGAAGATGGTATGACTGAGATGAACAGAAGAAAAAAAAAAAAAAAAAAGACAAAAAGACTGGAGTTGGAAAGGAGATATTCCAGATAAATAAGAGACAATATGGAGGGGAGAATGAAACTGAGAATGGAAATACGCCAGACATGGTATTTAAGGGGAATAGTGTATGCAGACAGGAATCAGAAAGGGAAATAAAATCCAAGACACTTAGTACAGACTACTGAGATCACATAAGAACCTGGAAGGAAGAGAAGATGATGGTTTGGTTAAAGTGAATATCAGGAGGCATGACATATTAAGTGATGGTGATGAAATTTAGAAAAAAATCTTCAATTAAGGTAAATTTTATTAGAAATAACATCTGAAAAGAAGAGCTGAGGAGACAGCACATCTGAAAGGGAAGATCTGGTTTGAAAAGAAAGTCAAGGTAAATAGAGGCAAAATGAGTTTAGCAAGAATGAACCCAAGAAGTGAAGCACAGGGAAGAAGGACAGAAGAAGCGGTTACTGCATAGCCTCCTGGAAATCCTGGAAAAGCATCCTTGTTCTTATTATATACCTGGAAATCCTACAAAAGAGAGTGTGTAATTAAGCCAGAGCAGCTATAAAGTGGCAAAATCTCACTATCAGTTAATCTATTAGCCCAAGACACAAAGTCTGTGTTATGAATGTAAGCATTTCTGCTAACAGCCCACTTTAAAGACTTTTCTTTAGGGAATTACAGCAAGGTTGCCTAAAGGATTCTAAAGTGAGATCTACTTCTGACATACCCTATTCTTGGCTTTGTTAGGCTTTGTTAGCCTAAAATGACATATAATACAACTGTTGTGTAGGCTTGTCTGCATGTAGCAATCACAGATACTTCCTAGTAACATTTCAAGGCTTATTGTGTGCTATTGATTAAGGAAGGATTTTGCCAAACTCTCTTATCACAGATATCCTTTCATTCTGCATATGGTATTGCTCACACAGCCTATGCTATATATCATTTTTCCAAGACAAAGTTCAAATTACTTTTTCTTTTCAAAAAGCTCAGGCCTACATAATATATAAAAAAGCCTCTAGAATGAAGGCACAAACATCCTATAGGGCTCATATGTGACCTTTATATCAGTTATTGAGTGAAGGAGCAATTTGAATGGAAAGTTTTCATGACTCAGATAGCTACATGTGCATGGAAAATATGAAAAATGCATTGGCACAGATCTTTTCATGAATGTTATCACAATAATGGTGCCAAGGGAACCTAATCTAAGGCTAGAAATGATCTAATAGGTCAAAACAAATGTGTGTGGGTGAAAAATGTTTGTTGTGAACACATTTTATTTGTTAGAGAACAGAAGGAAAACACAATTCTGATTGCAGGGCCCCTGAGAGTATCTATTTTTTTTCACTGAGAAAAATCAATAACATTTTTTGGAAAGATTGAGACATAGAATATCATAATTTTTGGTACAACAGGGTTGTTATACTGTGAAAACATGCCAAGAAATCTTGAGGAGAGGCAGAATCTATTAAGAAAAACATTATTTTCTCTTTATTATTGGCATAACTTCCATAGCAAAAGATGCAAAATTGTCAAATTACTTTATTTCCCTCACAAATTTACTGGAAGTTGGGTCATACCCAAGTAACCCAGTAATCTCCCACCTGTAGAGCATTAATATAGTGTATAGAACAACAGATTTATGACTCATACCAAAGACAAGCATGAAACTATATCTTTTCCTTTTACTGAGAGGGCCTCTGCATGAGATGAACTAATACATTATTGTAGCCTAACATACTTGTTAGCTATTTTCCTTTCCTGAATTAAAAAATTGAATTATATACACTCAGTCTAGTTACTGAACCTGTAAAGTTTATTAAAGTTTATCGACCATGTGTATACACTTCAGGATTTAGGTTCAATTGCTTCTTTCAAGCTGGAACATTGAATTAAGATGCAGTGCCTTGCTGTGGCTCTCATGGACTCCAACTGAGCTACAGGTAGCAAAAGTCTCCTTCAATTAGACATAATCATCACTCACAGTCAATAATTGTGCTAAAGGCTGCTTTCAAATCTGTGAGGGATTCGCATTTAATGTACTGATTCAGCTTGTCTGAGCCAAATTCACTGTGTACTGAAACCAAAGCAATTTAGTTCTTGCCTACGGCCCTTTTGGCAGTTCATCTAGTACTGAGCACTGTAAGGACTGTGAGATACAATTTAATCTGAGACATCTGTGCACAGACAGGACCTTTTCTGTAACAGAGAAAGACTAAGTAATGGCTAAGCTGTAGTTTTATGTGAAGAACTAAGTCTTATCTCTCCTCTGAAAAATAAAGCATTTAAGATATATTAGAAAGCCAAATCAAAAAAGAAAAAAAAGAAAAGAAAAGAAAAGAAAAGAAAAGAAAAGAAAAGAAAAGAAAAGAAAAGAAAAGAAAAGAAAAGAAAAGAAAAGAAAAGAAAAGAAAAGAAAAGAAAAAAGAAATAATAATAATAATAAAAAATATAATTGGATTTATGAAATGCACAGCTTTACTTGCTCCTAACCATATAAAGCACTTGAGCCATGACCCTTGGATTAACCATTTAAAGATATTATACTTATCGTCAGCTGCAGCTGACTGGGAAAATCTTTATTAAATATGAAAGATAGGTGTCTCACTGTTTGTGATTTTTGTATAAATATCAACAGTTTCTTTGTATGTATTTTTTCTGGCTCATGATGTTATGAAGGAAAGTGTTGTAATATTTATCTCCTATATCATCCTGATTCCAAAAAGGATTTCTGCTTCCGTGAGAGGTTTAAAATTCCTGTAGTTACCACACACAATATTTCATAGGAAGATTTGATGATAGCAAATGAAAGCTTAATAGTGTCTGCCAAGTTTTACTGACTTAAACCAGGTTTTAACTAAGAGTTTGCACTCAACTACTCTGTGAAAGCTTGTTATAATAACAGAGTCATTCTTGGATATTTCTTCTAAATTGGTTTCAAAACATTTTATTTTATCTTATTTTATCTTTTTTATTTTATTTTATTGTATTATTTTATTTTATTTTATTTTATTTTATTGTATTATTTTATTTTATTTTATTTTATTTTATTTTATTTTATTTTATTTTATTTTATTTTATTTTATTTTTTATTTTATTTTTTGTATATATGAAAACAAGTCAGGGAGCTAGCTGGAAAGGTGAAGACAGATAGATCTATGTAATCTGCTAATCACGGAGATACTGCCTTTTGTCAAAGGCCTTGCTTGTACGATGCAGGAATCAACACATCTTTCCTTGCCTGATACCTGTTGGGCAAAAATATGACTGGGGAGATAAAGCTCTATCACAGAAAATTCTGAAAGCATGAAGTGTGAAAGCTTAGCCATGGAATCCAATTATGACCAAGTACATTGTTAAAATAAAATGTACTGAGACTTTGAATTCTAAATTCGAAGAACCAGAGGAAGGACTCTTTCAACATCAATGTTTACAGACTGGCAGAAAAATTAATGTGCAAATTCCTTAATGCAGGTTATATAAATAATTTTCCAGAAAGAAAAAAAAATCTCAAACATAAAATGATATATCTGAATCTTAGTGCCTTGGGCAGGCACTGATTTTTTGCTCTTTATCATAGATGATAGTCAGATTAAGGATATAATTCACTATGTATAAAATGTGTACTTTTGAATACATTATAACTTTCCAGCAAGAAGAACATGAAAGACACTAAAAGCTTACTTGTTTTCCTTGATAAAATAAAGGATGAAAAATAATACATTGCTCTCTGTGTTTTCATTGTCCTTGTTTATTCAACAGGACAGAAATAAGTCAGGGACAGAGAAGAGCTTTTTGAATAAATTGGCCTAAAAAAATGCAGGTTGGAATTATACGAGAGGCCATCAAGGCCTCTAGTGGAAAGTCCTAGAAGTGAGTTCCACAAGTGCTGCCCTGTGAAGCTGAAACTCCAGCTTTTGGTTATTTAAAAATAACCAAAATTTTGGTTATTTGGTTAACCAATGTTATTTGGTGTTTCTGGCATCCCATTTTTTTTCTGCAGAGCTCTTTAGTGTCTCGTTGTAAAAGGCATGACTCTTGGTTGAAAGATATGGAATTTTACAAAGAAGATACTGCATTATCAACACTGCATTATACACACTGCATTATCAACTTAATTTTTCTTAAAGTTTTTTATTAACTTCACCATAATGTTTAACCTTTAATTAATTTACAGGGCAGTTAATGACCAACTGAACAGACTGAGCCCCAACTGAACAGACTGAGTCCCTGAGGTAAAAGTAGTAGACCTTAATGTTTCAGTTAATCAAAGATTTTAAACACTACATGCTAATGAAACATTTGTCAGTAAAAGGTCCCTCGTATACAGCAACCTTCCCAAATGTATATATTTATTTATTTATTTTTAAGTTGCTAAATTAGCTAGAAATTCTATATTAAAAGACAAGTTTATCAACTGGTTGTGTGATTGATATCTGTCATATTAAACAAACTTCTGAACGTAAGACTAAAGATCTGTGGATCTCCTTGTATGCTTATATAGTCTTTCATTTCTGGTAACTTTTTATATATTGAGACTGTTTTTACAACTGTTATTGCTTATAACAGCTAAGTTTTACTTTACTTACTAAGGCTTGGTTTGTAATTAGATAACAACAACAGATAAAATGCAATCCACATTCACATCCAAGGTTTTGATAATAAAATTTCAGGGAAAAAAAGAAAAAAAGAAAAAAAAAAAAAAAGAAATCTTGTATAATTTCATCAGTTTTCCATGGCTAGCGCATCTGAATTTAGATTTAAAAACTATGATTTTTTTTTTTTTTAAATACAATTGTAAAAAAAGAAAGGATAAAAGTAGGAATATTATAGGGAAAATATTAATTGAACAATTTATTCAGTTATTATAATTTTTTATTGAGTAATATGCTCAATGAATAGTATTGTATCCATTATAGACCTAGGAAAATAATCAGAGGAAAAGTCATTGAACTTATTAAATAAAAAATGACAAAATTCACTGAATAATTTATTCACAGAGCAGTACTCATCTATACATTTTTTTTTTTTTTTTCTGGAAAGATGTAAAAGAATATTTCAAGACAATACTGTATTAAAGCTTTATCTTTTATTATGCTTTTTCTTGAAAGTTAATATAATTTTGACTTTAACCGTACTTAAATAATAAAGATAAGAGATCTTTTAATACTTCTCTGAGTTTGATTTTTCTTTTTTGTACATTCTTAAAAATTTCTTACAGAGTTTAGGAGCCAAAAAATGTCTGTAATACTGCAGAATCCACTGTCAATCTTATAGAATGTTATGCAATAATTTTCTTATTGGAAACATAGTCCTCATAATCCCATTTTTATATCAAATGAACACAACAATATATTTTCAGGTGCTTAATTAAGAAGAGTCCCTTCTGTACACCCTGGATGTTAAATGCTTTTTAACAAAAACAAACAAACAAAAAAAACCCCACACACCACAAAATATAGTTTCATCCGGTAAATGAAAATGCAATGCCAGTCAGAGTGAATTTAAAGAAAAGATAGACAGGGCATGCCACAGGTCAATAATGGATGTTGTTATCAGACAAATGGGTCACAAATATTGGCCTGAAAATATTAAACTAATTTTACATAAGAAGTGTCTAGTTCAATGATAATTAGCTACATTTTTATGATGCACACAATTTCCATGATGCCACAACAACAGGGTTAACACTACCACAAAGATGGTAAAGATGAAAGTAACAAACCTTCAGGTTAACAGTAATTGGAATACTCTTAAATTAGGGGGAATGACATCTAACTCTAATGTGTAATAACACCCTTATCATTTAGGTCAGATCTTGCTAATTTGTTTGTACTGCGTAAGCATCAGTCATTTTTTAATTCTCTTGTGTATTGCATACTGTACCCTTTATCATTTGGATGAAATTTAATATCCGAACTTTATATCCTTAATGAGAAAATTTTAGTTTAATTGCTCACTGTTTAACCTGTTTCTGACTTTTTCTTTGGCATCTCCAGCTTGGAAACCCAGACCTGTTTGTAGTATGCTTCATCATGCATATTTTATCTATTTTAATGCGTAGGATCCTGTATTAATTATACAAGCATTGCTGAACTTTGGCAACAAAGCTAGGCCAAATGAAACAGAAAATCATGAAATAAGTTGACTTGTTTCTGGTCAAAGGAAAAATCTAGGTACTACAATAAGTTTCCCTACTCATTTCTGCAGCAACCAGCTATGAAGAGAGATGTATTATGTTGTCTCTCCTACTTACCAGCTCCAACCATTTGTGATCTTATTGGGTTTCTTATGACCCTAATAAGATCACAAATAATAATAATTATACCCTAATAATAATAATGATCAAACCACACAATGAAGAAATACACTTGGTAATGGAATTCACCTCATCTAACTTTAGCTATCTGAAGATAAAATAGTCTGCCTAGTCTGCACTAGGCTTTCCTCATAGACAATCAAGAGATATGAAAGTTGCCCTGACAGCTAGTCTAGACCTACTGTTTAACACTCTGTTCTCTGTTCTACAATAAAAAACTCAGCATAAAGTTCTCACTGCTGAGCATCCATTCATAGCATAAAACACTGCTGTCTTCCACAGCCATCATTGCTCAGTAACTTTCCTGGAAGTCACAAGAGATACCTGGGGAAGGTATGGAAATTCTGTTATTCCTTTGGCCATAAGGCTGGATGTTCTAAATCACAAATGAAACAAATGGGAAATAAAGTGGCCTAAGTTCTGTTTCCTGTGTTCAGAGTCTTCAATGTATTTCCTGTATTGTTCACAGTCTTCAATGTGAACAATAAGATACAGCACAGTTTGTTTTTGTGTTTTTCAGCGATAATCTAACGCCTTTTACTGGAGTGACATAGCTTCCCAAAATGTTAAAGTTATTTTGTGTGTAAAAGTAAAGGTGGAAAATTCTCATATTACAATACAGCAAGGCAATTCACATTTTCAGCTCATCACATTATTAACTGGTGGGAAGATAAGTATTTTCCATGCGATATATAAAGATCTCTCAATTTTCTTTATGGAAGTTACAGAAAGATAAGCAAGTAGCTAGTTAAGAACATAAAGATGACCCAGCTGGAATACGATTCTGTTATTCAAGAGAGGTCTGATGGGCAAGTGATGCTTTCTCTTATGAAAAACAATCATGCCATGACACACTACCACTAAGACATCAGTGTTGTTTCAGTTCATACTTCTTAAACGTATAAAGTGCATTTGTTAAGCAACTTAATATTATTCTGTTTTGTCTTCCTGGCTGAAAATAAAGAAATCATTAACCTACAGTCTTTTTTATAGTTTTCCCTGTAAGGAACAATATTATTGTTTCTTGAATATTTATGTGAATACTCCTACATATAGAGAGAAATACAGATATATATTTACAGAAGATTTGTTCTGTATATGCATGATATAAATATCATGTATATAGACATGTATATAGTATATATATACATAAGCATATATATCATGTATATATATTATAGAGAGAGACATATATATTGTATAAATGATTCTGAATTTAAAATATACAGGAAATCACTCCTTAGAAAATGGAAAATAACACTTCTGAATGTTGAGCCATTGAATATTATTTCTGTGAATACAGACACAAGCTGAAAATTGCTAGTGAAAAATAAAACCTAAAACTGACACCTAAGCTGAACCTGGTATTGCTAAGTCCATTCTTGGGCAAAGTTGGAGTTTATATATTTAGTTTTCCCCATACCTTAGAACAAGTAATATTTTTTCCATGGCTTTAGAAATTATATCAAAGTATCTGCCAGTCACTTGTCAAATTCCATGTTGTCATTCTTGGATATAAAGATTTCAATAGCAGTCCTGCTGAGAATGATAACTGCTTATGCACATGCGTGAACATGTGATGGAAACTGTGATCCTCTGTGTTCAAAGCTCCACAATATTTGTCTAATCTGTTTGATGCTATTCTTCCTGAAAGTATTGTAACATCCCATATGATACAAAAGAGATAAGATTCAAAAGACACAAAATATTATATTTACACCTACCATAGTTCACTGACTGTTCAGATTACAGGATGGTGAACAAACTTCTACCACATCATATTGCAATAAAAGGTCATTGGAACCTGGCACTGATTAACAGTATTGGGAAAAGCAAAACAAAACAAAACAAAACAAACTGCTGACTTTATTTCACATCTAACACAATATTACAAAAAAAAGAAGCACTTCATATTACGCAATAAAAGACAAACCAGTGTCAGCATTTACATTCAGCTTATGTAAACTGATAAATTCATATTGTGGCTTATTTTTACGTCAGATTTTTTTCTTTTAAAAAGTCAAAGATATGTGAGATGTGTGCATCAACATATTAGAAGTTGAAACTTTTCAGCAAGCATAACTGCTATACAACAGAAATAATTTTCCAGTACATCTAGCTGCAATGTTTCTTTTGAAACAAAGTAACTGGGAACTAAGCATCAAGTATAAATACTATCACTTGTTGAATTGTCCGTACCTGACTTTCATAAATCATATGGTTACCAAATCTGTCATAAGGCAGACAACACAAAAAGCTGTGCTGTATCACTAGCCCATTGGCAACATACTTATTAACCATTCCTATTGTTTTCCAAGTATGAGAGTCTTCAATGTGAACAGGATTCAGTTTACCCATTAAATAAGTATGTTTCAAAATAAATTGTTGAAATCATTAAGGGCCTTTGTTATGTAGCAAGACTGCATTAAAATATGATCTGTATTAAAACTGCCTTCTTTTATCACGTTGAAAACATTTTCTTTATGACAATGTTTGCTACATGTGTTTTGAAATGATTTATTTTAATGGATAGGAAAACACCACACTGCAGTTACATCAGGCTGGTGACCTATCACTAGTGGGGTTCTCCAGGGCTCCATTTTAGGACCAGTCCTCTTTAGTGTTTTCATAAGTAATTTGGATGAAGGCCTTGAACTTTTTTTGAACAAGTTCATGGATGATACCAATTTGGGTGGAGCTGTTGATTCTGTCAAGGGTGGTGAGGCCTCGCAGAGAGATCTGGACAAATTAGAGAGCTGGGCAATCACCAATGATATTAAGTTTAAAAAGAGCAAGTCATTTTTCAACAGGGAAGGGGCAATACTGGTTATACATACAGGCTGGGAGATGAGAGGCTGAAGAAAAGCCCTGAAGAAATGGGAATTTTGATCGACAGCAAGCTGAACATGAGCCAGCAGTGTGCCTTTGCAGCCAGGAGGACCAACCATACCCTGGGGTGCATCAAGCACAGCACTGCTAGATGGTCAAGGGGAGTGATTGTCTTGCTCTACTCTGTGATGGTACGGTCTCACCTTGAGTACTGTGTGCAGTTTTGGGAGCCACAGTGAAAGAAAGATATAAAACTGTTAGAGAGGGTCCAAAGGAAGGCAGCAAAGATGGTAAAAATTCTAGAGAGGAAGGGGTATGAGGAATAGCTGAAATTACTTGGACAGTTCAGCCTGGAGAAGGCGAGACTGAGGATGACTGACCTCATCACAGTTTACAACTTCCTCATGAGGAGAAGCAGAGAGGCAGGCACTGATCTCTGGTCTCTAGTGACTAGTGATAGGACCCAAGGTAATGGCTTGAAGCTGTGACAGGGAACGTTCGGGCAGGACATCAGGAAAAGGATTTTCACAAAGAGGGAGGTTGGATACGGTAACAGGCTTCCCAGGGAAGTGGTCACAGAACCAAGCCTGCCAGAGTTCAAGAAGCATTTGGACAACACTCATACATATGATATTCTATAGGATATTCTATGATTCTATGATCATTAAATGTTGTAAGTAAGGCACAGGCACAGGCACAATACACATTTTTCCACATGAACATTAAGCAGCAATTTAAAGATTATTTGCAAAGGTTCAAAGAATTGTATACATTTGAATGCAATTCTGCATACCTCATAGAACATGTGGTAGTTCTTCCTTGTGTAGCATCCTGATATACTTTATGTCTTCTACTCATGTATTTGAAAGGCTTGAACTCAAAAACAATGAATTCAATTGTAAATCCAAGCATATGACATTTTTTAGGTTCATTAGAAATGAACCTACCTAATCAACAGTTTAGATGACATGAAGATAAATTATATGTTAGTACAAATCATGCCTTCTTTATTATCAATCTATGCCAAAAATAAGTTTTAAAATTTTTTTTTTTTAAATAAAATTATGACCAATTAACATTACTCATCAAAGAATTGTTTCCTTCATATTGTACCCTAACATTTGATAATGTAATCCTTCTAAAGTTAAATTATTTCATTGACAAAGGTAGCTTCACTATAGAATTAGGATAGAATTAGCATTTTAAAGGTGCAGAAAGTTTTTTTGTCTTTACTGTTGCAGCAGGAAACTCAGTAAAATACCAGAATTGTAGACAGTCTATTGCTGTATGGAAATAAACAACATCACAGTCTAAATAAAACACGCTTTCTGATTCTGAGGTTTCCTTTCTGTCCCTTAGTCAGCAGCTAGACTAGCCTGAGGTGACACTGGTAATACTGATATTGATATATCATAGTTGTCTAGAGTATCAGTCACTATTTGTGACTAATACAGACGGAAATGTCTTGCTTCTCAGATGAGTTCTTAAAGCATCTTTTGCTGATTTCTCAGCATTAACATCTGAGCTAAGGTTGATAATAATTGTATTAAAGATCCAGAAATAAACTCAATTTCCTGTAAAGCCAGATGGCATCTGAATTACAAAATAGGACTGATCGAAAAATAAAGGACTTACTATCATGGCATTTGTGGTTATAGCGGTGTTTCACAGGGCTTATTAGTGTTCGTCATGGCTCAATTCTAGGGCCAGTCCTGTTCAACATTTTTATCAATGATCTGGATACAGTAGTGGAATGCATCATCAGCAAATTTGCTGATGACACTAAACTGGGAGACACTGTTGACTTTCTGGAGGAACAGGAGGTCTTGAAAAGGGATCTAGATGCATTGGAGCATCAGGCAATCATCAGAGGCAATCAACAAAGGCAAACAATGAGATCTGAGTTTGAAACAGAGCAATGATGGACACATGCACAGACTGGCAGATGAGTGGCTGGAGAGTAGCTCTGCAGAAAGGGATATGAGGGTGCTGGTTGACAGCAGGCTCAACACAAGCCAGATGTGTGTGCCCTGGCAGTGAAGGCATCAAACCACATTTTGGGGTGCACAGTATAGCCAGCTGGTTAAAAAGAGATGATTATCCCACTATATTTAGCATTGGTACAGCCTCACCTTGAATATAGTGTGTAGTTCTTGTCTCCACAATATAAAAATGACACTAAGGTACTTGCAAGTGTCCAGGGGGATGGGGGGAGGGGGTCGGGGACCAACAAAACTGATAAAAGGGCTGGAAGGCATGCCCTATGAGAAGAGGCTGGGACACTTGGGTTATCTACATGGGAGAAAAGAAGGCTAAAATGTTCTCTATATGGCTAAAATGGCTCTCTACAACTCCCTGAGGAGGGTAAATGGAAGGGGAGGTGTCAGTCAGTCTCTTCTCCTTACTGCTGACAGAACATGAGGGAATGGCACCGAGCTTCATCAGGTGAGGTTCAGGCTGGATATTAGGAAAAATTTCTTTGTTGTGAGGGTAGTCAAACTCTGGAATAGGCTTCCCAGATTGGTGGTTGATGCCCCAAGCTGTTCTGTGTTCAAGAAACATTTGGTTACAACTTTTATGGATACGCTTTAATGTTTTGTTAGTCCTGTAGGGGTCAGACAGTTGGACTTGATGGTCTCTGAAGGTCCCTTCTAACTGAATTATTCCGTTCCATTCCATTCCATTCCATTCCAATCATCACATCTGTGATCACAACTATATAAACTAGTATTTTCTCAGCTCTCTGGATTAGGACCAAAATTTCATATGCAAGCTATTATTAATATTCTTTTTCTCAGACATTTTCTCAGAATATTCCACATCATAACTAATAGAATATAATTTTTCTTTTAGATATTTCATTTCATAGATGTGTGTCCATTGTGAAATAAGTTGGGAGTCTTAACTGACAGCCCAAGAAATTTCAGGATGTATACCCAATTATTCACGTTTAGATTTTGATTAAATCTCTGTGGTAAGTTTTAGCCAGAGTGTTGGATGATGTTCAGTTGAATTTATTCATTGTATCCTGCTTTAGACAGTATGTTCATAGTTAAAAGTACAAATGTCACATTTATTTTGGCTTCCTAGGATTATTTTAAAATACCAAAAACATGTTTAGTCCATAGTTTGTGTAGACTGAGCTGTACCAGATTACTGTCTGAATTCAAAATTTCAATAACCGACACAAACAAATTGTAACATACATGAAGTCATTAAAAAAAAAAAAAAAAAAGAGTTTGGAGTCCAAATATAAATTCCTTCAGAACTCCTTTTCATATATTAATAACCAGTAAATGAAGGGCTGGTCATATAAATCACAGTTCTATGGTGATCTGGAGGAATCACTAACAGAGTGTTGATTTTTTTTTCTCATTTTGTGCTTATGTATATATCTTTATTTTTAACTTATTCAAGAATGCCATGAATTTAGATGATGATCACTAGCATTTAGCTACTCTGTGCACTTAGTCTATTTTATTATTGAGTTTGTAAAGTAAAAAAAATAAAAATAAAATATGAAAAAAATATAAATATAAAATATGAAGTTCAGCTATCACCTATTTAGGAAGGAATATGACTTCATGCTGGGATTCATTCCACATAATAACAGGCCTTTTATTAAAGGAACATCCCAGAACACTAAGCAAACAGCAATGTACAAAAATGCCACAAGGTAAAGAATTCTCTGAAGGTTCCTCTGCAAGCAATTGAGTTGTGGAACTGGCTATCTTTATCCTTGAGACAACATTTATTACTTTCTGAAACCCTCCAGGAATTGTCACTGGATGTTCACTAGGTATTCCTAACTTGTAAACATGGTCACTGTCCTTTGAAAGATTTTGCCTCCTTGCAAAAGCTTGAAAATACTCAGGTTTGATCAAATGTCTGTCTGAAAACATCAATCACACTACTCTGTGCACTAAGTAATTTACCAAGGCATCCTAATTACCATAAGTCAGGGGAAAGGATCTGAAAATTAAAAGACAATAGGGTTATTGCCTTTCTTATGGATTGTTGTGTTAGTATATAAAATTAACTTTTTAAAACAATAAACTATAAAAATTCTTTGTAAGAATTTTTATACTTACCTAAAACAATACATCCATCCTTCTAAGCGCCCATTCCTACATAAATCTAATAATCAATAACAATATAAATAAATAAATAAATAATAAAAATAATAATATAAAATATAAATATATAAATTTATTAATTAATAATTAATTTGTAAGGATTTACCTATTGGCTTTTTTACTTTCCTGTGCACTAATGGGGGATTTTCATAAAAGGGGGCCTCTTCACAGGCTGCAGGGGAACTTCTGCTCCAGCACCTGCCTTCCTTCTGCACTCACCTTGTGGTCTTCAGGTCTGTTTCTCTCACATTTTCTCACTCTTCTCTCTCCCAGATGCTGTTGCCTAGCATTTTTTTTTTCTTCTTTTCTTAAATCTGCTCTCCCAGAGGCCCCACGAGTGTAGTTTGTTGGCTGGGCTCTAGCCAGCGGTGGGTTCCTTCCTTCCTTCCTTCCTTCCTTCCTTCCTTCCTTCCTTCCTTCCTTCCTTCCTTCCTTCCTTCCTTCCTTCCTTCCTTCCTTCCTTCCCTCCCTCCTTCCTTCCTTCCTTCCTTTTCTTTCTTCTTCTTCTCCTTCTTCTCCTTCTCCTCCTCCTCCTCCTTCTCCTTCTTCTGTAGTTGCATTTCAAAAACTGAAGGTTACCTCTTCTCAGATATAGTTAACTATAGTTAACTATAGTTATATAGTTATAGTTAACTATTTCAGTTAGGTAGCATTCTCTAATCCCAGGAGAAGAGACACCATTTGACTAGCTCAGATTTCTTTTCCTATTTCTTTTTTAAAATATTCTTGTTATCTATGGTGACTGTCATGACTGTCACCAGGAAAATCATACTCATCTTCATGGATTTTCTGAATGAACATCTCCATGCCTTCCTCACAGCACTGATCCTCAATTAGTCTCTTGATCATCATTATTTCCAAACTTCTTTTTTTAGAGACCAGACGACATTACTAGAGAGCATCTTCCTCAGCTTGGTGTAGTAATCCTTCATACACTGAACTGACAATTTTACAGTGACACTGTTAAAGAATTATCAGCAGGTTCTGAAGCTTTTCAGCTTCATATGCACAACCTCTGCTCCTTGCACATCGTGTATGGATTTCTTGTTTGCTTTCATAGGTTCTTTTTCATGAGAAGTCTTCTGTTTATGTAGACCTTTCCTGCACCAAGAAAGGATTGTTTTCCCTTGTCCTTGTGACTGCTCTGTGTACAAAACACACTCTTTTTCATCTGTAGCACTGTCTAATTCCCCTAACTCTTCTCTTCTGCTTTTAAATAAATGGCAGCTCTTTTTTTACTGCTGTTTTAACTTCCTTATTCAATCTCTGTTTCTCCTCTTTAGTGGACCATAGCTGCGTTTCTACATTTGCTCATCTACATGGCTTCCTCATAGGATCACAGAAGTGATGGTTGGATGGGACATCTGTAAATTATCTAGTTTCACATGAAGGAGGACTACTGCCAATATTAGGACAGATAGCCAAGTTTCCAGTCAAATTTTCAAAACTTTCAAGGAGGAACATTGTACTGTACCTTTGGGTATCATTCTGTTGATCATTTTGTTTTAGTGTAAATGTTTTACTGCTGTTCTTCCTTCTTCAGGAAGATTTTGTTTTTCCAGTATTCAGTCTGAACATCCCAAACCATGGGGATGCACTTTGGATGCAGTTAAAGAATGTTGTGTATCTTCTTTCTTGTTGGACTTGAGGAAGCTTCATTGTTCAATTCATTCAGTCCACATTCCTGTCCCCAGTCTGGTATCATCTGTAAATTTGCTGAGGGTGCCTAGCTTTATAATAAAGGTTTTTAGTTAAACCACTGAACAAAGTCATTCCCGGTATTGAATGCAAGTTCTTTGCTTACTGCCTGTTAGTTAGATATTGAACCACGAATTATTTTCTCTTTTCAGACTTCTTTTACTTTGTCATTGTGTTCATATGCTTTCAAAATGCATGATCCTTCAAAGGAAAGATCTGAACCCATATGGGTTTTCATATGAGCTCATATGATAATCTTTTGTTGAGTAGCACAGAGCAAAGAAATCCCATGTCAGCACTTATAGGTAACCATTTTTCCCAGAAAAACAACAGACAAACAGAGAGATAAAAAAGACTATGCCAGTCATCATGCAACTCGTACTTTCTCTGCCAAAAAGACCACAGCTGTGCAAAAGCAAATGTTTTGCTCTAACACCAAAGTGATGGAAAGCTGTTGAATATTTGCATGTTCCATTGGATATCAATGCAGCCTGAAAGATGGAAAGTATTGGTTCTGATGAATTCCCACAGATAAAAAAAAAAAAAAAAAAAAAAAAAAAAAAAAAAAAGCCAAATAAGTCAAAACCAAACCACATACCAGACAAGTGAAA
This sequence comes from Aythya fuligula, assembly GCF_009819795.1. NCBI lineage: Eukaryota > Metazoa > Chordata > Aves > Anseriformes > Anatidae > Aythya > Aythya fuligula. Next base: position 93,815,005 of record NC_045560.1, on the reverse strand, counting down.
TAATTTTTCAGCATTTGTATTTTCAATATTGTGTTTTTCCTCCCTCTCTTGCTCAACCATGCACTCCAATGCACTGACACTCACAGATGTAGGAGCCAATTCACCAGCTGTAGCTCAGGAAAGAAAGTTCTGCATCAAGATGGTACTATTTGCCCCACCCTGTCCTCAGGGATGGCTGTAGACAAATTAAAATAGCTGGCATTCCAGTTCAGTGTTTCAACAGTCACTTCTGAAACGAGGCACATTATTAGGAATGTGTTTGCCTTTAGCTTAGAGACGTCTTCACATTTTCATCAGCCAAGGAATCCAAAAGCTCAGAAGCTCATCCTTAGGAGTAAGCAGTAAAACTGGGTCTGAAAATAATGTTTTGAAGTCCATTTTTGTGTCTCATTTAGCTCATGGCAGCCATCTTGCTGCAGTTATCAAAGCACAACCCCTACCATACAACTTCCTCCAAAGAGATTCTTTCTCAGAGCTGGCCTTCCAGGTATAGCCTAGCACTTTACATTTTTGAATATTTCTGAATGTATTTATTTAAAATTTGTTTCAGCTGATATTGAAATAATGAATATTGTAGGATATAGGATAATTTTAAAACTCAGAGTGTAGGATATTTAACTCACTGTAAAACACAACTTCTATGTTTGTCTAGTACCTCTGTATCTTGGAATTGCAAGGATAGCATGAAGTCTCTCTGAATCGTGGTAACATCCTTAATTACCCTGCTGTTGGAGTTCAGGAGAAAATGAAACCAAGAATGTCCCCATACACTCAGGACATATTCATGTTTTTTTTTTTTTTTTTTTTTTTTCAGAATTGTGGCTATTTGGCATTTAAATCTCATTTAGATCTTGTTTCATTTTGATTTTACAAAATTGGTTCAGAAGCCTTCTGTGTGATGGGAGCTAGATTCCATCGTAACATAGCATCAAGTGAGAGCCGTTTCTGAAAGCTCACATCATACTGGAATCATGGCATCCCTCATTTTTAGCTTCTAATGACCAGCGTTCAGTGAATTTACACCATCGTACATTTGTATGTGTTTCATTTTAATTTCAAAAGATGCCCTTATATTCTTTTCTACCCTCACTGTCCAGTGTCTGTTCCCTGCCCTGCCCACCACTTTCCACCCTGCACATTATTCCATTATTTCTGTGCTGAAATGGCTGTGAATTTTCATTGTTATTATATCTATTTATTTATTTATTATTTGCATATATGTTCATTATCTTTTGGTCTGAAAGTTTTTGCACAGAATATGACAATACTGAGAATGTAGTAGAAAAGTCTGTTCAACTATTAGTGCAGAAAAGTGAAAGCACACTTCCATCACTACAAAATACATTTTTTAATAAGTTGTCATTAAAAAAACTGACTAATTTCTAATTTTTAATGTAATGATTGGTTTGTCCCTGTTGTGAATAACACATGCATATGGAGGAGAAAGCAAAGTATAATAAAATGTGAAGTGTTTAAACATCCAGTAAGCTGCTCTGTTACTAAAAGTTTTGACACTGTTTAAATGCAATCAGTTAGCATTGCAACTATGGTCTTTCCAATACATAAGAAATTATCTCTAAGTAGATTTAACTGTAGGTATATATATATACATATATATATATATATTATCTGAAATCTTCATGCTCATATGTGATTCCTAAGGAAAAGAGAATTCCTTTCTCTTTGGAAATTCCTATGCATCACTGCAGTGTAATCACAAAACAGAAAACTGAATGATTGTCAATTACCCAAGCCCAGAAGCTCTGAATTGTCTGTTTTATTTCATTTGGAAAATGTCTTGAATCATTATAATGTTAAGTTTCTAAATTTACAATCTTGAAAGATAAGAAGTATGAAACTTAAAATTGAAAATGAATCATTGAATCTTTCCCCTGCAGTAAATGCATAATTCTATTTATTACTGCATAATTATGTTGTAACAATTAGCTCCCACTTTTTTTTTCCCCCTCTTCCACAAGGACCCCAATCCTGCAATTATCTGCTAGCTACTGGATGTTTTCTGGGACCACACACACAGAATGTAAAGTTAACTGCATACCTAAATCTGCAGATGGTTAAATATGAACTAACTTCAATTAGGAAATTTGGATAACTAAAGACATGGAAAAAAAAAAAGTCATCAGTTTTATAGATCATTCCAAAACCTGAGACTGTCTGTGTTAATAGGAATGTATGTTTCCAGAATTAATTTGATAAACCTTTTCATGATGATGCACGTTTTTAATCTACAAACTATTTTTATTTATCTACAAATCTATTTTACTTCAGTAGATCACTTCTGTCTGCAAACCCTACTGAATGAGTAAACAACAGATTTGGCTGGAGATGGCACAGTGTAGACACATTGGATGTACAATGCTGGAATAGGAACATTCCTCCAAGTGGCATTTTGCAGCAAGGAAACAAATCAAAATATCAGGGTGATTGATTCATCCAAACAAATATATGTAACCATAAGCATCTATTAAGATATATTTTTTTTAGAAGAGGAAAAAGTCTGTAATTTCCATAACTCTAGTTTATGAAGTTGTATACAATTTTATTCCATTTATGCCTTTCTATTTTTTGTACATACTTTTCAGTTTTGTTTCCTTTCAGTATATCATCAGTCACTCCAAAATCCTGGTAAAGCAACAAGCCTTGACAATAACTCAGCCTTGCCATCAGCTCCTAACAAAGAAGGTAAGGTATTCAGCATTTGCAAATTTGCAAAGCACACTGGAGTTAACACATCCTGATTTATTCGTTTTGGCCATTAGCAGTGAAACAAAATAACATGGAAATGCTTTTGGTACCCTGCAGTTCCTCAATTTGTCTAGTTCCCGTCTTATGATTTATTTTTCCTAGGTGCTGTTGTCACTGGATTCAGCAGCACCCTCTGGAATCCTGCAGAGAGTCTGGAGATAGGGAGGGCAGGCAGGGTTTCCTTTCAGAAGCAGGAGGTCAGGCAGAGTGTTAGGAGGGCAGCCTGGGGTCAGGATAATACAGTAGGCATACAGAGAGTACAGTTAGGTTAGCATATTGTGCTGGGGTTGGGAGCCTTTCTTAAAACCTGATCCATCTTCATCCTTGTAATTAGGAGGCCCTGGCTTTCAAAGAAAGTGTTGCTATGGAACACATTGGCAAATGAAGGCAAATTTGAGGCCTATGCATTTAAGCATTGAGGCCATTGTTCTTGATGGTGTAATTGGTGATGAAGAAGGCAATAAAATGGCATGGCCATTAAATGTCCCGAGCTGAAATTGAAAGGAGAGCATTTACAGAGAGCAAGCTGCTGTGCGGAGGCTATAACTTTCACCCTTACGTGAACCAGAGTTTAGGAAAGGCCCGATGGCATGGCTCTTGTTTCACCTCCAGGAGGTGAGGAGAAAAGAAGGGGGGGAATCAAAACTAAATAGAATTAATGAGCCTTCACGCATTGTCTTGTTTCTTTTGTTGTGAAAAAGCTGAGCGAAAATTAAGTGGGATAAGAGAGGGTAGAAAAGAAACACCATTAATATCAGGTTGTAAATTCTACAAAACATTAACTTCATTACATGGCAATTACTGTCTGTAATTGGCAGAACGAAAGATTCCACTTTCTCATCAGTTACTGGTTGTATAGGACTCAGCATTTTTTTTCCTGGCAAAGGTCAAACCGCTGATATAGAGAATACTTTAATGTGAACTAAAAGTATACCATGTTCTTTTGCAAATAGGCAAGGGTGTAACTATTAATTGCTGCTAAACATCTTGCTCTGTTATTTTGTGCCAAAACATGGCTCACTACTTGAAAAGATAACATTCATGATGTAAAAAGGGAAGCTTTATTTCATGACTATTGGCCCTAGTTTTTGAACAGAGAAAAACATGATTTATAAAGGGATAAGATTCTGTAATAATAATAATAATAATAATAATAATAATAATAATAATAATAATAATAATAATAATAATAATAATAAAAACTTTCAAAGACATACACAGGAAGAACTCCAATGTTGTATGAAGAAGCTTTCTCATTTTTTATGTCTTCTGTTATGACACCTTTGGATTGACCTTGTTTTGCATTTATCACTGTGTATTTATGAGAATATTCCATGTATGCTGTAAGTTCAACTATATCCTGCCTCAGATATATGTATGTAACTTCAGATGAAGCAAATGCCCTTAGGACACATGTTCAGTGTCTCGTGGATTTTGTGAGGCAGCTGTAGAGGAGGACATCTCATTTAAATCAGTCTTGGATTTTTTTTTTCTAGTTTTCTAAAGGAAGCATTTATTACATTATGAAGGAATATGGTGATGGAAGAGATCCTTTTTTTTACATGAACATAAAACATAAAAAAATAAAGTTGGATTTATTTTTTTCGTCACTAATAGAGCCAATCAGAAGTTAAAATTTGAGAATTTCTTTCCTAGAATTGCAACATTCACCTCAACTTGGAATGAAAAACTAAAATATGAAAAATACAAAGTGAGAAAGTACATCTAACTTAATTTAAGAAATATTGAACCATATAATTTGCTTATTTTTGATTATCAAAGAACATTAGAACTCTCTGGAGTCAAAATATTTTTGTTTCATTTTTTAAGGCAAAAATTGTTTGCATTTGTTCTACACTTTACAACACTGTAAGGAATTCTGTGGGCTGTAGTTCAGGGCTAGTATGTGCAAAAAGCACATATACATTTATTTTCTAAGAAATCTGAAATCCAGTGGTGAAGTGGAAAGTGTGGCGGAGAGATGTCTGAGATCTGCCAAATGTAAAACTAAAGAAATAAAAGTTGTTCACTATATGTTAAATTATTAATTCCAATGAGCCCTATGCATCTATGGGCCATAATCTTGCCTATGATAAATTACATTTCAAATTACAATTGATTTACTAACGAAGGAAAGGATTCATTCTGATATATTTAGACATCATAAAACTTTTTTCTGCTAAGTGTAAGAATAAGTGAAAGCGTGATTAACTCATAATATATTTTTGTTTTGGCTGCAATGTCTGTGCCATGCTTACAGAATCATAAAAATATTTTTTCTTTCTGCATGGAAAACTTGCAAGAACGATGGCCTGCTTTTATCAATGGTATTTTCCACAACATATGAGAAGTCTCTTCTGAGAGCAGGTTGCCAGCTAATTCAATTTTACATCTGATATCTACTAAGTCCAGGTCAAGCCCTCAAGTCTTAATGTGAAAGAAGTTCTAGCTGAAGCAGGAAGCTACAAAGCAGGATTCACTGCAATGTGGTACTCTGAATGAGCTGAACTAGCCTGAGATCTGGAGACCATAGAGACAGATAAACATTGCATTCCTCATGGACCAATTAGTACTGCCTAAAAAGGACTTGAATTAATATACTTTCATTGTGCTGCACTGTTCAGCAAAAATGTAGCAGCTATACCAGTGTAGGAATGATACTGCCAGGCTCACCTGGTCTGCACCCCATCAGACAGTGCCACACCACCAGCTAAACAATAGGCAGAACCTGCATGACAGAGACAGGAGCCACATCTGCCCTTCTTAATAAAGGGTTACTGGAACAGATAGACATGTGTAGACAAGACAGTTCATTCATCAGTAGCAGAATAGGAAAAATCAGTGTACTATAACTGAGAATTAGCCCCTTTCCTAGTCACTTTTGCTGGCAATTTAGATGCAAAATAAAATAAAATAAAACATTAAAGATGTTTATGGGGATAGAATACTGAATATAGTCAAACACTTATAGATAGGACACATTTTTTGCTTACATTGTGATTGTAAGGCTTATATTTCTGGAAAGACCTCCCCTATTGACAGTTATTTATGTGTAGAAATATGCTTAGTATGATATTTTTGTCTTAAAAATGGCCCATAGATAATGGTACTGTTTTAAAGAAGCTCAGCAAAATTCAGACATTAGTCACTTTTCATTTATGTTATAAAAAAGGAACAGGGAAAATTCTGCACAAAACTAATATTCTATTTTATTGGTTCAAAGGTAGAACAGAAAGCAAAGGAATTTCAAATTTTCCAGAAAACTTTAGTAATAACAGGTTTTTTTAAAAAAGGAGGAAGTTCTAAAATCAAAGTGTTGAGAAAGACTGGTTTAAGACCTCACCAATTTGGGGTGAAGTGTTGATCAGCTGATGGGTAGGAAGGCCCTGCAGAAGGACCTGGACAGGTTGGATTTATGGGCAAAGGCCAAGGTTCAGCATGGCTAAGTGCTGGGTCCTGCACTTTGGTCACAACAACTCCATGTAATGCTACAGGCCTGTGGCAGAGTGGCTGGAAAGCTGTGCAGAAGGAAAGGGTCTGGGGGTATTGGTTAATGCTCACCTAAACATGATCCAACAGTGTGCCCAGGTGACCAAGAAGGCCAAGGGAATCCTGGCTTGTATCAGGAATAATGTAGCCAGAAGGATCAGGGAGGTGATCAAACCCCTGCACTCTGCTCTGGTGAGGCCGCACCTCGAATACTGTATTCAGTTTTGGGCTCCTCACTACAAGAAGGAGATTGAATCCCTGGAGTGTGTCCAGAGAAGGGCTACTGAGCTGGTGAAAGGCCTGGAATACAAGTCCTATGAGGAGCAGCTGAGGAAACTTGAGTTGTTTAGTCTGTAGAAGAGGATACTCAGGGGATACCTTATTGCTCTCTACAACTACCTGAAAGGAAGATGTCAGGAGCTGGGGGTCGGCCTCTTCTCGCAGATAACTAGTGATAGGACACGATGGAATGGCCTCAGATTGCACCAGGGGAAGTTCAGGCTGGAAATTAGGAGAAATTTCTTCTCAGAAAGTGTAGCTAGGCATTGAAATGTGTTGCCCAGGAAACAGTGGAGATACTGTCCCTGGGAATGTTCAAGGAAAGGTTGGACATGGTTCTTAGGGACATGATTTAGTGGGTGATAGTGGTGGTAGGGAGATTGTTGGACCAGGTGATCCTGGAGGTCTTTTCCAATGGTAATGATTCTATGATTCTAAGAATGTTTTGGACTTCTTTGTCATAGGTTTTATTCCTAGTTGAATCAAAATGCCCATCCAGAAGTGCTTGGTGGCATTTGAGGCAGTTGTTTCGTACAACATACACAGCTCCACTGAAACTGTCAAAGGTGCCTGGCATACCTCGAGAATTAGGTGGTTCTTTCATTCTTTGAATGTTGGGATGCTGATTATCATCAGCAGAGACAACAAACTGCTTCATTAGCCTACACCTTGTCTATTTACTGAAAAGAAAGACTATGGATATTTTCTGTCCTGTGCAGTTGTTGATCTGTTTTCTTGGAATACCAGCTAGAACCCTGGTTCTGACAATTCACATGTGCTGAAGAGAAAACAACCTGTTAGTTGACCTATATATCCCATCTCTATATGTTCTGAGTAATGGTGCTTTTTACTTTGAAGTCTATGGATGTACAGGAGCATGGTTTGTACATGTATTAGCTTTTCAGCTGCAAAGTGCAAAAACTACCCGTCTCTTAAGCATGCCAGATATTTTTTTCTCAAGGAACTCCTACCTATATCTGTCTTTTTAGCAAAACTGTTACAGAAAGTATGCAACACATTTTTGTTAGCGTGACACAACTTTGTCAATAATTTGGCAAAACATTTTTTTGGGGGTAGGATGTATATACACTAAACTCAGACTCATAAAAAATGCAGCAGTACCTCAAATGGAGAAAATACTATATAATTATAGATATGTGATGACATTCATTTAAGTATAAGTCAATTTAAGAAACACCACAGAGGCATGAGATGTAGTTTCAGGGGACAGCTCAGCTCAAAAGCAGTATCTCAACTATATTTATTTATTTATTAATGTGGGTACTCCTAATATTTTCTGCAGAAGCTAGAACTGATGTGCAGGAAAAAAAATCACTGATTGAATGGTTTTGGTCTCTCTTCAAAGTTATGTGATGTAATAAGATTCATGTTAATCCTACAAGTCACGTTTTTCTTTCTCTGGCTGGATATGGGATTTATTCCAGTCAGAGGCGTAGGGAGTAATATGGCAATCCATCTTAGGATAATTGTGTGAGCACTGCCACATAAGACCTGATGCCCTCAGGACAGAGCATACTTCCGATTGCTTTGTAAAATTATCTTAAATACTTCATCAGGGCAGTTCACATACCAGTTCTGTAAGTGCTGCTTTCTAGTGCTTCATGGGGATGTGGGTGGGGGAATTAGTTCACACCAAGCTCACTTTTGGCACACTGAAATACTTGTATTCAAATGATGCATCTCATAGGATATATTACCTGATGAGATAGGAGTGTAAAGTATTAACCTTTTGGAAGTGCCATAAATTTGCAGTAGATTAACCGTTTGCTATTGTTCATATGGGAACATATTTTCTTATTGAGTTCTACTGTAGCCAGCACAGTCCTTCAATTTCTGTCCCTTACTGTTTTTCATCTGTTCATCCCATTCACATTTTTCCTCAGAGGACATGCTAACTGTATGTCGTGTTCTTTTAAATACCTGAATTTAAAAGGATTCTCCATTTGCATTCATGCTTTGAGCTCAGTATGAGTACTGATGTACCATACAGTGTGCCTTTTTCAAGGAATTTTTACTGTACCAATATACAGCCTATACTCATCAGAAATATCAAAGGACTGTAGAAATGGCTTGTATGAGTCCAATGTTGAGACTTTTTTGTAAATTTCATACCAACCAATTGAGTGGGCACCAATGGAAAACTTGGCTATGCAGGGAATGAGTGAACCTTGCATATACTTTATCTTTCAAATCAGCCCACTGCATTTATCTTATTTGTATGGATAGCTGCATGATTTCTTCCAGTAAATGCTCTATGTGCTACACTTCTAATTTTTAACTAAGGATTTTTATAGGTACTTTCTGATAAAACTCCAAGTATAAATGTAGTACTGTGCACCTTTTCATAAGAATTTGTAAAAAAGGATTCTGAAAGAGAATATTCTTCTGTTCCATGGTGCAGTGATTCTTGGCAGGTAAATTGATGATAAGACTACCAATTCAATGAGTAAACTTCCAGATATATGGTGATCAGATCCTGCTCTTTGCACTGGTATGTTTTTCTCTCTGTATTAATTATGATCAGAATGCATACTTCAGATGGATATTTTCCTATCTGCACCTTGGCCGTTATCTAGACCTTTGCAATTATACCCAGAGTGGCTGCTGGACACATGGTTGCTAATTTGACAGTTAGCTGGGGTGTCCTTTGCTGGAGACCTAAAATTTGCTTAGCATTTTGTAACTGGGATTACTGCCTTGCTCTGTTTGCACAAATTTTATGGGAGCACAAGATAACTGATGGCTACAATATGAAAATGGATGCAGAATCATAGACACCAGAGACACTGTAATTAGTTCATCTGTCCTAGAGAACACGGAAAATAACCTTTCAAGAGATCTTTGAAAAAGACCAGGCTGCAGCCCATCTACCAAGGCAGACCTTTATACAACAGAGTATACATGAGATCTGGCCAAATGTTACCATAATTACCAGAACAATTACTCTACTGATGGTCCCAGTCTGATAACCTGCCTGTCACTGCATGGCTCATTCTCTTATATTCATTGCAGGGTCCTCGTTGAAGTTCAGTAGAACTTGTATTGAGCTTCTTTCCTTATAGTCTTACTATCCAGCATGCAGTCATCTCCTTCATCTGTGTTCTTTCTCAATTACCAACCTAATTTGCTAAGTTTTCAAAGTATGATTAAGCATAAGCTATGGCAATCTCACTTTAAAATCTATGGTATACCAAAGAAAGGTTAATTATTCAGTAAGTATTCAGTAACAACAACACCTTTGCTGGTTCCCTGTTTTACAGTTGTGCAACTGTTTTGCAGCCTTTTCCAGAAAAAGAGATCTGGCAGCTGAGGCAGCCTCCTCAGCCTTCTGTCAGTAATATGAAGGCCAGATATTCTAATCTATTATTTTGTGCAAAACACATAACTGTTGAAAGCTGATAGCTTACTGCATTGACTTAAAAATAATGAAGCTACATTGTATGTCTCAGTCCTTCTCTGTGAATTTTCCCTTCTCTCTTGACACCAAGGCTTCTTCTAGTCCCTCCAGTCTCTTCCTTTGCTCTCAAGTCACTGAAGTCCATAACTTTACATTTCCTTCCATCTTCTTCTCAAGCACCTTTGTTCAAAAATGGAACATGATGAAAAAAACAGTACTAGCAGAGTTGCTCTCTTTGCATTTTAAAACACTGTTTCTTCTGACTTTTATTTATTTAATAAGAATTTAAGGAAAAAAAAAAGAAGATAGATTTGTTGTGTGTACTCTGAAGTGATAATAGTTCTGAATTTTATGTTGTTTATATATATGTTGTTAATAAAACTGTGCTGCAGCTCCTTGACTGGCTACAGAATAAATAAATAAATAAATAAATAAATAAATAAATAAATAGGGGTTTAAGATATAAACAAAAACTACAAATACTCAAACGCTATTGAGAATATGTCATCATTATCCTGAACTATGATTTTAAAGTAAATAAGAAAAAAGAAATCAAGAAAAAATATTTTCTCTTTCCTTCTAAGACAATTTTGTAAATATTGCTGTTACCTTTATTAATGTTAGACATTTCATACTAATTTAAATGTGCTTCATTCTTTTTAAAAATATGATACTTTATAGTATATGTTTGTGATTGTACTTCAAAAATCTCTGGAAATGCCATGTTTATCGATGAAAGTATGTATATATAAAAAGCCTGATTTTGATGAGTAAATAATGATGAAAATTAAGTGTTTATCTCGACAATAAAAAAGCTGTGTGAGAAAGCAATTATTTCAGTTTTAAACTTACTAAAATTGTTACTTTATTATTTCTTATGCTTTGTAATCAAAAAGCTCCATGTTACATTTTATACCACCATTGCTTAAAGTTCAATATTGTGCCAGAGAAGGGGAAAAAAATCTAGGACTCTCTTACGCAAAGTACTTATTTAACTGGTTAAATAAATAGGTATAATATAATACAGTGTATTTACCAAACTCTTCTTTTGGAAACAAAAGTGTTCTCTAAGTTGTCTTCTTTGTAATACAAATCCACTCTAACATAATTTATTTTCTAGCCTAGGTAAAAATAAATGAGAATAATTTTCTTGTTACTTTAATGAGGAAAACATGCTTAGTTTACTGTATAAGTTTTAAGCCAGAAAATTTAATGTTCATTTTCCCACAGTATAAATTCATGTTACACAATATACTATCAGGAATGAACACAAGATAATTATGGTTTTAAGGACACGCAAACCCACCTTTTGTGCCACACAAACAAAAGGCTTGTCATTATTTTTTTGTGTCCACAAATTTTAAAATTGTGAAGGCTACCATAACTTTTTCTGCCCCCTTAATAATTTAAATGTACCTTGTTAAGAGTTCACTGAATCACTGGAAACCACCTCAGTGAAAGCAACACCCTAAACAACAACAACAACAACAAAAGGATTTTTAAATTCCTGTATCGAGTAGTCCAAGAGCTTTGTCCATAGGAAAAAATCCCTTCATTACTGCAGTGTGTATTACTGCTACAGGAAACATAGCCCGCCTGGCCTAAGAGGGGATCTCACGCAGTGTGTTTTGTCCTTAGTAGATAGGGATTCAGCCTGGGATTCTTTGTAGTGTTGGTAGTGAGGAGTTGACCTCTGCCTTGAAAACAGCACCATCTTGGTAGAGGACCTGGTGTGAAACGTTCTATAATTTGAAGAAACCTACCCTGTCCCAAAGTGAGGTTTCATTTATGGTATAAAAACAGCAAATCTGCATTGTGGCTGCTTAGACAAAAGCTTCAACGCGAAGAAGAAAATGCTTCAGGGCTTCAAAGTGTCCAATGAACTTGCTCTGTCTGTAGGTTCTGATATGTGCTTAGGATAGTTTATTAGATTTGTTGAAATTTCATTTTATTAATGAAATAAACAAGCTAAGATTTAGAAATTTTAAAATGTTGTAGCTCAATAGACTACATAGTCCACTCCCTCTTTAGAGGGCAATCAAGATGATGCAGGGAGTAGTAGTTCCCTAGAAAATGAAAGGTTGATAAAAATACCTCAGGGGAACCAGGAGGTATCTATGTAGAATGCTTTTATAGATTCAATATACCTTAAATTTACTGAGAGTTATTTATCTTGTCTAAAGAAAATGTTCCGACAGCCAAACAGGTTTAGAAATTCTGAGTCTTATGTAGATTTTCAAGTAGTAAGAGCTTTAAGAAGAAAAGAAAGTATTAGTTCATTCACCAAATCACATAAAGGTCAGTATCAAAACAATACAAAACGAAACCTCTATTTCTGAGGCACTTTCAAGGTAAAAACAGAATATTGGTAGCACTAGATATTGCTAATAGAAGATGGGAATGTAATCCATGAATACATTGCTGTATTCATACTAAGGTACATGAAAATATATGCTTTTATACATTTATACATAGAGGGAAACAAAGAACTTGCAGGTTCTTTCAACATTTTGATCCTCTGACATTGCACACCAAAATCATCTATTGGCTGTAAGACAAAACTACTAAACAAATATCTAGAAGAGATGAGGAAAGCAGAAACTCACAGCCAGAATATTGGAGTATTTCTCCACAGAGCCTTTCTGCATGAAGCTGGGGCCAGGCTGAGCGTTTATCTGGGTTTCAAGGGGACCAAGACAGCGTAGTACTTACCAACCACTTATGGTTTGATCCCCTCACAGATAGTGGCTGAGAACTTGGACCAGTATGTGATGTACCCCCAGCATGGGAGCTGCATGTGAATCACTCAAATGATGCACATTGGCCACTGCTGGCATACAGTAAGTGGGGTAACCCACAAAACATAGGCTAGCTGTAACTACGTAAGCGTTGCTGCATTTTCTGCAGACAGTAACTTGTCTGGCAAAGAAAAAAGGTTGCAGATACAGAGAGAAGACTCACTACGTAGTTAAGCTTCAGTTTGTGGTATGAACAACAGCACCACATAATTCAGAACTGCCCCAGACTGTGTCAAAATGTCACTCCTTGCCTAGCATATGAGGCCACAGTGCTGGCATTAAAAATAATGTTTTTCTTTTGGCCTGAGGGGGAATTGAAATGCCTCTCTAAATAGACCTTCTCACTTCTTACCATAAACGCTACAGGACATAAGGATTAAAGGTTTTGATTGAAGGCAGCATTCTTTGTAGAATTAAAAAAGAAGGGGAAAAAAAAAAAGCCACAGTGTTTGTCATGTAGGAGTAGAATTGTGCTGTGTGTAACGTATCGCTGAATGTTTAGCAATGAGTTATGCAGGTTGCTCAGCAATTACCAGTGAATTAAAGCATTACAAATCATATATATCTATACATATATATAGATATATAATATATTTATATTATATGTGTGTATATACACATCATTTATACATATAGGTGTGTGTATACACACCTATAAAAAAAAAAAAAAAAATGCCAGAATCGTTGTTAGTATATACAGGGTGCCATACAATGCTGTTGTTCAGAGCATTAGTAATCCAAAATTGAAATAATTATCCAGTGTGCATAAACTAAGAATCCAACTTAAGTTTTGAACCACAGTATGCATTTGCACTTGCAAGTACAAAATATTGAATCACAGAATCACAGAATTGTAAAGGTTGGAAGGGACCTCAAGAGATCATTGGGTCCAACCCCACTGCCAAAGCAGGTTCCCTAGGGCAGGTTGCCCAGGTAGGCATCCAAACAATCTTTGAATATCTCCAGAGACTCCATAACCTCCCTGGGCAGCCTCCTGGTTCCAGTGCTCTGTCAACCTCACCGTGAAGAAGTTCTTTCGCATGTTGGTGCGGAACTTCCTGTGCTCCACTTTTTGGCCATTGCCCCTTGTACTATACCCACAAACCACTGAAAAGAGGTTGGCCAAATCCCACAGTCTCCCACACTTAAGATATTTGTAAACATTGATGAGATCCCCTCTCAGTCTTCTCTTCTCAAGGCTGAACAGACCCAGGTCTCTCAGTCTTTCCTCACAGGGAAGATGCTCCAGGCCCCATATCTTGTACAGTACAAAAGTTAGACCATTTTTTCTTTTCTGCTGTGAGCCTGTGGAAAGACTAATATTTCAAGCAGGAGCAATATTTCATAGCCCATTTCATTCTTGGTCTTATTTAAGAATAGATTTGTGAACTTTTAAAGTGATTCGTCCCATAGTACAGCAGATAGCACAGCCAAAATACCTAGTGTTGCTTTAGAAATGCCTGTCAGGATGCCCTGCAAGCTGAGAGTTCCCAGTGAGCAAGTTATGTGGGACTGGGAGCAACAGGGACGCCCTATAGGGTTCATTAGAGCAAGGTCTGGCAGCCATGGCCCATCCCACGACTCCAGTCAGCAGCAGGGCTGCCAGAGGCACTGGGACAGCCACAGCCCTGGATGTTGGGCACCTCCCTGGGAATGGGGTTTCCATTACAGCCTGCAGTGGTGCAGTTAGAAACACTCAACTTTACTTGTAGTTTGCTAGTGTTCTCTTTCTGAAGCCAGTCTGAGGACACATACACATTAACATAATTTTTAAAAAAGAACAATATTTTGACTAACTTTGGTCAACTGAGGGTTGAATAACAGTTCAGATTGCCACTGGAAATTTCTCAGTTGATCTCATTGTTTCTTGTTAATGAAGTCAGTATCAGACCTTCTATTCATTTTGTTCTTCTAGTCCTACATTTGGACAACATGACAACAGGAGTTCTGTAAGCATGGACTCAGTGCCAGGCTTTGCCTTTAAATTGGAAAGAGAAGTTCTTCAGCTATAGGAAAATACCGTTCCTTGTCCCCAGAATCCATGCCAACAAATCAAATGACTACAGAAAAAAAAAAAAAAAAAAAGGATGCTGAGTGTAAAAAAAAAAAAAAAAAAGGTAAAACAAGTGCTGAAATTTGGACTTCCAAATCTATTACTTACCGGATTGAATGGTGTGACTTTCTGAAGTTCTGGGTATTCTCAGGTCCTTCTGACCCTGATGACGTGGGGAAGTCAGATGAGAAAAAAGGCAGGCCACATTTGTAAGTAGCAAAGTAGCAAACAGTTACTGAAACAGACACAAACTCAAGATTAAAAATACTTCCTTTACACATTGTTCATCTGATTCTATATCTCTAAAATAGAGATGATAGCACAAAAAGGCATTTGTGAAAGCTTGTTAAATTATGTAGATGGAAAACACTAGGCATATGAATGCTATTTAATATTAGGAAAAAAGGCTAGAAAAGAGGATCTGGGATTTTTATTTATTTATTTATTTATTTTTTAAAGAAACAATCTACTATGTCTAAGTGTACTTAACCACAGACTTTATTCACAGTTTGAGAAATACACAATCCCTTTTAGATAGCTAACCAATGTCTTAATGTACACACACTGAATCTTGATAATCACATCCTGATCCATTGCATGCTGTTACATATAGTCACTGGATTACGCAAGGGGGAGAAAAAGACAAATGAAAAAAAATAATCCCATACACTCTACATTTTCCCCTAAATGTTACACTGAGGTAAGAAATAAACAACCACATAACTTCTAATTAAAACAAACTTTTATACAATTGTTCTTTGTGTGTTTATAATTATGGTTAACAGAATCAATGAAGTTTCTTTGTAACTGTTTATTTTGCATTCAATAAAAGGTCCCAGAACTATAAGAACTGTTCACGTGCACTGTCCTGTCTCTTTTTCTGAAATCACCTGTGGTATGATTAGGCTAGATCAAAGAGAATGGAAGAGTTGCTTTAATTACTGGTTCCCAAATATCATCAATACCTTTATCAGTGCCACAGAAGATCCCTTAGAAATTGTGGTCTCCCAGCTCCCTACTTCAGTTAAGGAGGAACTGAAAACACAGCTTGTGTTGCATTGCCATTTTAAAAGGTTCCTTGTAAAGGTTCAGATTCCTCGGTCTGAATTAGCAGTTTTTCAACATTTCTCATAATTATTATTTTTTTAATTATTATTTTTCATTTTCGTCACATTTAACAATCACAAGTAATGCAATAATTGTGGAGGAAAATCATCTTTTCACTCTGCAGAAGGTATCTCGGTTCACAGCTGTGCTCTTCTTGATCTTTTCTAGAAAAGTTTGGACTAGGTGGATCCTGTAAAGCAATGATTCTCAACTACATTTACGGTTTACATTGTAGAAGTCTCTCAACATGTACTCCTGTGTATTGCTGCGATAGAAAAGGTTAATGCTGATGTAAGCTTTTTGAACAGGGAATGAGCAAGTAGCATAGGAAAATGTTTGTATATAGCATTGCTTAAAAAACAAAACAACAACAACAACAAAAAAACCACTATTCAGATCTTACATACAGTACCAAAGCACACATTTTGAGAAGAGTGTTGGAATTAGAGAAGGCTCAGGTAATAGTTGCAAAAATAATATCATAACTAATGAAAAAGAAGGTTTAGATGTGACTTGATTACAATGTGTCATTCATGAAGGGAAACAAGGAGTGGGTACAAATGAGCTCTTTAATCTGGTAGTGAAAGGCATAACAAAAATCAATGCCTTGACACAAAAGCCAGACAAACTCTTTATCATTGCAGGTCTTTGGGTCACAGCAGAATGTCCTTTTATGAAGCAACATGAACTATCAGGCTTGGTAGGGATTAGAGGGTGCACTCAAATGGCTGTTACAGGACTAAGGTATTCACTTTCTTCTCCTGAGAACTTAAGTGTGGCAGGAAAAGCCCCTCTCTTACCATTTGGCTTGTAGCCTCCCTGAATGATATACAAAGCAAGAGAGTTATTTATAAGATGATTTGTTGGCAGATAGTTCATAAAATCAAATCATCTGCCATGATAAAGGGAGTTGTGTGACTTTCCTTGTCAGAACCTCTGCTTGTTGAACAAAAAGACGTTCAGAGGCAATAGCTTCATGCAGGCACCATGATTACTGCATCCTTGCTGTAGCATAACTCCATTTAATTGCTCTTCTTCAGTAAGTTTGTAACTAATATAATATATCCAACTTCATTGGATAAGATAGAGATTTCTGTCTCTTGAGAAAAACAAAACAAAACAAAACAAAAAAACAGTACATTTTAAACTTTTTCCAGTTTCTGCTTTCCTTATTCTTGAACAACCCTCCAGATGTCACTGCCAGCATATTTCAAGAAACTAAGCAAGGTTAGTGCTCTGCCTGTGGGGTGATATAATGATAATACTCAACCCTCAGTTTCTAAACAGCTACCTTCAGACTAACCACAGCTGGGATAATTCTCCAGGTAACACACAGAGACTATGTTGAAAGTGCTGGCTTCTCTAACCTCTTTGTGAAGACAACTTCTTTGTGAAGTTTTTGGGGGCATTAGCTGTTTCCAGCTAATGCTTCCTCATTCCTTGATTACCACGTGCTGGCTCAGCCTGTAGGATCTTCCCACCACATTCTCTTAACTTCTAGAGCTAATAAATAGCTGTTGATAAGGACTGTGCCAGCTATTTCTCTCTCAAGGATCTCATTGTTACATGATCCTGGGAATGCCAAAAAGTATTGATAGATTCAAAAATGGCAAATTCAGGAAAAGAGTGTGAGAGAATAATTACTTTTCATATGTTTTATTTATTACTTTTTACCCCTATGAATGTTACTATCTGGAATCAGACACTGGCTTAAGGAGAAACACTATAACCCATTATAGATTTTATTATATTAATTCTATTTATTATAATAAGCAATGGATAATGAGTAAGACCACAAAAGTGCCCTTAGTAGAAAAGGGGGAGAGCTGACCTTTATATACCTGGAATAAAATACATAAAATAATAATAATAAGAAAGAACATTTTAATACATAGAATTCTCCTAAGGTTCTCAGGTTGAAAAGTCTTAAGTAAATGGTTAAGAAAGCACTGAAGATTCCATATTAGTAACATAGAAGTAGTACTACTACTGGCAAATGAATAAATAAATAAAAAATAACACTTATGGTTTCTATTGCTTTGTTTCAAATAAATACTTCAGGAAATACTTTTAAATTTCTGGAATTCTCCAGGGTAATGCTTTTCTCATAATTTCTGCAGAAATTAAGTAGTTAAAACAAAAGACTAAGAAGTGAGTTACATTCAAATTATGTGAAGCAAGGGAAAGATGGGAGAAAAAAAAAAAAAAAAAAAAAAAAAGAATCTGAATGAGAATAGAGTCCCAGGAGGAAAAATTGTATGTAAATATATAACTATACATTTTGTCACAATGAAGAAAAATAATGTGTGGTTTGTTGTTATTTTTCTTTTTCCTGGGAAAGCTCTTCAGGTACTTTCTTTCAAGTCTAACATTTTTTTTGACTAGCACATCTACCTGTTTTTTGCTTGCTTGTTTCAATGCAGCTTCTAAGCAGCTTCTGTTCAGCAGCTTCTAAGAGATACCAGTCTAATATCTCATCTCTATTTTGCTCGGTAGTTAGTTAATTAACTTGACAGTAAATCCTAAAACACTAAAGAAATGGTCTGAAACTGAGACATTTCAGGCCACTCTAAGAATGAATTACAATATTTCTTTTCCACAAGAAGTTTGTTCGTAAGTACTGTATACTATATGTATTGCTAGCTTTCTGAGGCATTACTGAAAATAATTAATTTCATGTCAGCTGTTTCAGCCTTGATTTTCACAGGTAGTTTGTCAGTTAACTGCTGCCTCATAATCCTCCTCTTTGTAGATGAAAATAAAATAATTGCTGTCTAAATTTCCCTCAGTAAACTGCAGTCATGAAACTCCCAATATTTCTTCTATGTTAAAAGAAAAATTGCCCCCTTAGTGCTGTGAATAATTTTAACTTTTATTTAAATATTGCTTCTTTATTTATCATAATATCAGCACACATTTTTAAAGCAAACTTGAACATTTGATTCCATTTTTTTTTTTCTGAACTAAAAAGCCCTCAGAAGAGTGACAGTATATTGAAAGAAAAAGGATCAGTAGGAGTTCACAAGGATTCCTTTATTAAGAGACATTGGCAAAAGCTGCTTGTGTGAGATGGAAACCTGCATGCATTTCACCACTAGAGAATTGCGGTTTACTGTGCATACATTTGGAGTTTTTTTATTACTTTTATAAAAATAACTGTTTTTAAGATTTTGAATGGGTATGACCAAAAAAGAGAGCTTTTTTTTTTATTATTATTATTTTTTTTATGTGTGTGTGTGTAAAATTTTTATTGAACATGGAAAACACTGTAAATGAAAATAATTTCATGTGGTTAAGCACTGGCTTACCAGTGGATCTGGCAAAAATATTGATAAAGAAATCATACAGCTGAATCACAATACACAGGAAATTCTGATTAGCTCCAGTGCTATCCCTAGCTACCATTTTCCCAGTAAAATTCCACTAGTAAACTAAAGTAGCCCAAGTCATAAAGTTGAGCCCTGGCACGTGGTCTTCCACACCATTTAACTTACAGCATGCCCTGGCCTGGTTTTGACCAGGTTTTGACCAGGCCAGACAAGACTGTTCCAGACAGTGCCCAGCCACAATTCTGGGGGCAGCTAAGCCAAGGAGAGCTCCTAGAAGGCAGCTGGGACATGGCCATCCTGTTTGTAGGAGGAAGATACTTTGTTTAGCTCTGTAGATGAGAACTGTACAATGCTTCCTGGTTTTGAGGCCCCAGAAGGCCACCACTGACACCAGAGCAAGGTTCCCTTCCTCTCATCAGAGCTGACATCTGCTCTTTCAAAGAATCATCCAACACTTTCTTTCAAAGGGCTGTCTGCACTGGCAGCTATTTTTTAAGTGATAGCTCATGGTTTTGCTCATTGGTACTCACCCGAAATGTGGGAGATCTGGGCTTGATAACTTCATCAGCCCAGCCTTGGTATATCGCAAACCAGTAACTATTTAATATCAAAATAAAGAAACAGCTATGAAAGTAAGGATTGGAATCTATGACTGCTCATTCCCAGCCAAGTGCTGTAGGCATTAGGCCACAGAGTCATGTTCCCTCTTGCACTCCTTCTCACATATTCCATGGATATTGCATTCTTTCCTCTGCAGACATAGGATTTCAACAGCAACAGCCCCCTCTTTTCCCAGCTGTGTGGTTTGTGGTTAATTCAGTCTCCTGGGAGAAGGGAACTGTGGCTCATAATCTTTTCAGACAGAGGATATTGACTGAGTCTCAAGGGAATTTGTAAATAGCTAGGCAATAATATAGCCATTACCTTTCTTTTAAAAGAGAACATGTGACATCACATTTTGTGTGGGCCTTGTCTCTGAATACTTGCATGACAACACTCCTTAGATCTGCAGGTAGAGCAGATCCTTCTTTCCAGATACAGGCCAAGGCTTGGCTGCAAAGACACATTCTTCACAGATGGGGATGTTTGTGGGCACAACACCCAGTGAACTCTCTAGGTAGACAGGGACACAGCCAAGTAGCTCTGCTGGTGGGTGGAAGGTGGATAGGAATTTCTGAGGTTGCAGTTTGCAACTGTGTTACGCTTGTCCAAGTTGCACTAAGACTTATGACCTTTCAGGTTTGACTTTGTAGAGAAAGCTCTTCGCCTCTTGGCAAGTTGTTCCTGTTACAGTTACCCACCACATTATAAATTTTCCTCTTTCCTCTTTTGATTTGTTTGTTTGTCTTTAGGTTGGGTTATTTCAATGACTTTCCCTGTTTAACTGAAGAACCTTCTAATATCAGATATCTTCTCCTTGTACAAATGCTTGCAGACAAGGATTAATCCTGTTCTTAAGTCTATTCAGTTTAAATAGATTCTGATCTTAAAGTATCTCACTGTAACACATATTTCAAGGCTCATGAATCCATCCCACAGTGGTTTCAAAACAGTCAGCTGAGATTAAGTGGTTTAGATTGTTATTTCTTCTTAGATTTTTCAATTTATTTTATACAGTCAGGAGGTGGGGATATCATAGAAATATCATAGAAACATCACACAATCTTGCTTTTCATATTCATGAAACAAAGCATTTGACATTTCAGTTCAAAATTAAAATAATTATGTCTGATGGTTTTTCAAAGCTGTATATGAAATTAGTAAATAATGATTCATTAGTTGGAAGGAGGTTCCTATAGAGAAAATGTTTTGTTTTGTTGTTTGTTTGTTTGTTTTTCTCACAGAAAATATCATGTAATTGGTCACAGTTAGCTAAGTACACTTTCATCAATTGGGAACTGAAAGTGAATTGACCTGTTTCACAACCAATTTTCTCTATGGAGAATGACTTAAAAAAATGTTGATAAGGTGCAGAAAGATCACACTTATGTTATCCATGACAGTGAAATCTTTTAGTGCAACTTGTCACAACACATTGGCAATAGAAACCCATGTACTATCAATAAAAAATAGAATTTTGAGATGTCCTTGTGTGTGAAGTATGTAATATTGAACATGTAAATTTTAAGTGCATGCTATATATATTATATCACCTGAATGTATATTTAAATAGGTTTTCTCACTTGAAAATGGACATTTCAAGTGCTGAAGTATAATGACTTTAAGTTAATACATCTGAAAATTACAAATATTTTAGATGTTTGATTTTATTTAAGAATCATGCTTTTTATCATGATTTAAATCATGACATTAATATATTTCTGTCATGAATTTCTCTATGCTCTTTCTGGTGACAATCCCAATAATCTTGGTAATGACTATTTGAAGCAAGCTTATTAGAGGACCAAGATGTATTCCTATGAGAGATAAGTGATTTTTGCTTTGGAAAACCTCACCATGGACATAGAATCTAGGGCCACAATATAAGACACTGGCATGCTTCCTTCCTGGTAGTATGGATTCCTATTAAATGTACTGTGAATAAAATATTCTGATCTGCAGCAGCAATGATTTAGGTCACTACTTCCTTGCATTGTAAGGCATAATGCTTTGACATTATAGTAAAATAATGTGAAAAATGTGTACTCCTATCACGCATTAACGTGTGATTTCTAAGTTCCTTCCTTCTCACGTGGCATTCAACAAGGGAAAGAAAGGAATAGCACAAATGGCACATCACTAAAGAGACTGTCTGACCATTGAATACTTATCAGACAGCACCCATATAATGACTCCAAAGTATCCAGAGTTTTTTTCGCTGGGTGAAATTTATATCTGAGTTGTAATTAAAATTATTTTTGTATCATTTGTGTGTTTCATGTCCTTTCTATGAAGTCTGGGTTCTGTGATTCCTTCTGTGTGACAGAAAGACTATACCAGTCTCAGTCATCAAGTAGACAGAATCAAAATAAAGTACTACTGTTAAATTATATTTTAAATCAACTCCAGTGGACTTGAACCAAAATAGTCTTTGTTTATTCTTTAAAAGAAAATTGAAGAAAAAAAAAAGTTTTATTGCAAACCTTGTAGTTACCTTCAGAAAACAATAGTATCAACAGTGTTGTCATAACTATATTTCTGTGTCCTTGTAGATATTTAGGATACCATCAGCCCCATTGGCTGGGCATCTTAATTTATCCAACCTATTTTCTTTTATTCCCTATGTGTTTAACATATATGGAAGTGTATATATTATTTCTTGTGAACTTCAGAAAGAAAAGTTTGATATCCATTTATTTATTTATTAATTTATTTATTTTGAGAAAATGTTTTATTGGTTTAAAGATGATTACACTATTGTAATTTTTTTCTCTTTTTCTCTTTGCTTTGGCTAACTATTCTGTATGCTGCAGTCAAGAGAAATACTGAAGTAGCAATATAATTTGCTTACAATGTCAGGCATAGGATAAAACTCCTTGCTAAAGCAATCTGCTTTACTGTATGCTTTTGAGAATCCTACCATGGAAATAACTGACATGCATGATATAGTTGCCATACTGCATCTTCTCCAGGAAATTCAGCTTTATTAAATATATAGCATTCATGATGAGTTTTAAAACAGTACTCAATCCAGCCTTGATTCTTCATCTGTGGTCTTGAATAAGCTGTAAAACACATTTGTGAACACAGTTCCATGTAAACAGCATATTCAGGCCTGATAGATGCCTGACTTAGCTAGATGCATAAACCTGTATGTGTTGAGTGGTCTAAATTCATGTATACACTGACTAAAAAAAAAAAAAAATGTTTAAAAGCTTATTTTAAGATCGCATGCCTAAAAGTGTTAGCATGTTTGTTTTGTAACTACCATGGTGCTAAAACATGATTATTTTTCTACAGTTGAAATTAATAAATATATATGAATAGTAGAAACACTTATTTCAACTGCAAAAATTGACTTCATTATTGTTCAAAGGCTGTCAATTTAACTTATGCACTTGAAACTCATTAGCAGTAGAATAATCTAGTTGTATCTTTCAAGTGACTGATGACTATAGCTGTGTGAAATTGCTGCTGAATTGGTCAATTATTGTGTAAAATATTTGCTGTAAAGACAAATGTTCACTCAAAAATCATATTTTTATTATAACCTATGCTGATTCAAAGTTTTTTTCTTGTGAATATGGCATGTCTACATTTTGCCATTTCTCTTTCTTCTGTTCACCATCCTCTGAAGGCGTAACAGGACTGCTGTATGGGTGAGAAAAGGGAACAAACTGATTTGTTATATACCTTGTGGGACAACAGAAATAATCTATTTTTGAATTTTGTGTGCTTGGAGGACTATTTGAACCAGTGGATCAACCCTGGTGTGTATTTTACCAATAAATGGTCTCATGTAGTACAAGCCGAAACTGTGAATGTTATTAGAACAAGACTTTCAGCTGCAGAAAGGCCTCCACCTCTGCTCTTCAGCAGCCTTCTGGTCTTTCCCAGTCAAGATGAGTGGAGCAGGATTGGAACTTTTCACAGAGCAAATGATTAATACAAATGATTAATATAAATTTCAGCATTTGCCATATTGCTCACTTCACAATTAATTAAATTCCCTTGGAGACAAATTAGACATATGTCTTGGCCATGGATGGTTTTGTGTGGCCAAAACAGTTACTGTCCCCATAATTTGCCTATGATATAATGAATCACAGAATCACAGAATTTCCTAAGTTGGAAGAGACCTCAAGGTCATCGAGTCCAACCTCCAACCTAACGCTAACAGCCCTCCACTAAACCATATCCCTAATAAGTTAACAATGGACCACATTCAGCTTTTCAGTAATCACTGCAGGACTTTTATAGCAGAAAATAAACTTTGTTGCAGATAGCCCACAAAAGGTCAGTGGGACTGAGCTTTAGTCTCTAGCATAGCAGAGCTCTGGCAGCTGAGTAAACCACGTTCACTCTAATAGGTATAACACTGTGGGATCAGGGGATACTGTGGTTATCTCCTAAAATATATACAAGATAATATATAAAGTATGTAGAGTATGTATTCTTCTGAAATTTTCTCAATAGATAACCATCCTCACATATAGCCAGTTCCTTCTTTATTTGATTCAAGGTTTTTGACGGAGAAAAATTTTAGAAGTTATTGCTCAAAGACGTATTTTTCCATATAGTACCTAAAAGGAAAATGAGGTTATTCCTTAAAAATAATTTTCTAACTTAAAGAAGATGAAAGGTGAGTGTACCAGAAATGATCTACTAGTTGAATACTCCCCTACACACCAGTGGGTAAACAACTCTAATTTTCACTTACAATTTTAGCATTCAGTGCTATCAAATATATTTAATATTTAGTACTCGGATATTTTAGGGTAAGTACTAGAAATTTCCCAGAAGTGATTTTGTATACATATTCTGACTGTGAAACTTCTTGCCACAATAGTGATCTTAGGGAAGCAATGGGGTGAACAGACTCAAAAAGAAGGATACATTTATTCCGAGTGTACAGATGGAGTTGTAAACACAATGTGAAATACATAGGTCTAGCTCAGGCAATCCACTGTTTCTCAAAAAGTGAGAGATACTTTAGATAAACAGTCATCTTAAGTTTCTTATTTCTTTTTCTGAACATTCTGAACTGATTGTCAGGGAGAAGATGCTGCTGGGTTGGACAGTGTATCAGGGCCAACATGGCAGTCCTTCTGACATGAGATTCATTGTTATGGTCTTGTAAACAGTTACAATGTAGAAATATTATGCTCTTGTGACAATGATAGTAACATCAGCTTTAACCTGAGATAGCTATAATTTATTCGGTAGGATAATTTTAACACAAGCTTCTGCACAGTATCATAGAACATTTGAGTTGAAAGGGATCTTAATTCCAGACCCACCTGCCATAGGCAGGGATGCCACCCAATGGATCACGTTACCCAATGCCTTGTCCAACCTGGTCTTGAACACCTCCAGGGATAAGTCATCCACAGCTTCTCAGGGTAACCTGTGCCAGTGCCTCACTACCCTATGAGTGAAGAATTTTCTCCTAAACTCTAATCTAAATCTCCCCTCTTTCAGTTTAACACCACCTCTCCGCTCCCTCCCACCTCCCCCCTTGTCTTATCTGCCTGAGCAAATAGTTCCTCTCCATCTTTTTTATAAGCCCCCTTTAAGTACTGAAAAGGTACAATGAGGTCACCTCAGAGCCTTCTCTTCTTCAGGCCAAACAGCCCCAGATCTCTCAGCCTTTCTTCATAGGAGAGGGGCTCCAGCCCTCTGATCAGCTTTGTGACCCTCCCCTGGAGCCACTCTAATAGGTCCACATCTTCCTTGTGCTGGGGGTCCCAGACCTCGATGCCAGTTTTTTGTCCACCAGAACCCCCAAGCCCTTCTCTGCAGGGATGCTCCCAATGAGTTCTTCTCCCAGTCTGTACTCATGTCTGGGATTGCCCCAACCCAGGTGCAGCACCCTGGGCTTGGCCTTGTTGACCCTCATTAGATTCACATGGACCCACTTCTCAAGCTTGTCCAGGACCCTTTGGATAGCATTCCTTCCTTCTGTTGTATCAATCACATGTTCTGTCTATGCAACTTATTAAAAAGTAATTATTATTAAAAAGTAAAAAAGTAAAATAAGAATTTTTGTCTAGACTTTTTTTCCAAGTAAGTTTCAAATCACATTTAATATAGTCCTAAGTGTTTCCATTGGCTAAGAAAAGCCTCAAAATGGAGAAATTGAAATTGTCATTGTCTAGTAAGAAGAGAAGAGGGTTATAGCAATATTTCTTCAAAGTTAGTTTGAGGGCTATTTTAACTGATATATTTTAGTATAAAAATTCACCAGTTTTACTCTGAGTTTTCTATTTCATTACATAGTTAGTTTTTAACACAAATTCACAGAAAGAGACAATTCAGAAAGCTTTGTAGCATGCCTTGGCTGAGTTTAACTGGATGCTGAAGACATACTAAATTTTTAGTGACATACATGAGGAAACCAAGCAAAATGCTTGCATGTACACCTTCATTTAACTAAGCTGTAGCAATACTACCGTTGAAAGAGAAATAGTGGTCTCTTACAAAGCTTACTGTTAAACTCTGAGATACGGGCAAGATTTCTATGTTCTACAACTGTATAAACCTGTGATTTAGCTGGTCAAAATGTAAGTATTCAGGCTAATTATCTTGGGATTATGGACTTGGTTTAAACACACATCCACAAACATGCACTTCTGTTTTGGTGAATAACAACGATACCAATTCATCCATGCTAAACCATTCTCTGGGATTGTATGGCAAGAAACAGAGGGAGCTGAGAAGGTGGGGCCCAGAGCAGGGAGTGGTATGGGGTGCTGGGGTGCCCTTTGCCCTCTGTGGCTCTGCCCTTGGTAGTGGTTCAACATCTGAATATTCTCTGCATTAGCTGGGTCTGTTCTGAGGCAAGGTTGTTTGTCAGATGGGAGGGTTCTTCATTCAGAAGGTGAGGAAAGTACAGCAGCCTTGCCAGCACACTTGAATTGGTGTCAAGGACTGTCCTAATGTATCTGTGTTGCATTTGGAGGGGAGTCAATGGTCAGGACCCTCCATCCCTGATGTATCTAGTAGCTTAACACTTTTCCAGATATGCCCAAACAGGCTGCTCATGGGCTGCCTGCAGGCAGGCCTTAGGCAACCTGACAGGCAATAGCATAGATGGGAGAGTACACACTAGTCAGCTGTTTGCATGCACTCCTGAGGCTGCTTTTTAGCAGAAGTGTAGAAATAGCTAATGTAGGCAATTATAACAGAAGTGAGTCTCCACCTCCCCTGAATGGGAGGAAAAAAAAAAAAAAAAGAAAAAAAAAGACTTGAACCAAATCTCAGATCTGAAAGCTGACCTCTGGTTTCATACTCTGGTAGGACGACTTCTTACCTGCAAAGGATAATCATAACTAACCAGAGAAAAAAAGTCTGACTGTGATGAATGAATGTTCCACAGAGTCTGGTAGCTTGTAAAATGAGAAGAAAGGAAAGAGAAAAGAATAAATTATTTTCTTCACCGAAAGGAAAACATATAGCACAGCCAAGACAAACACGAACTAATGTTTTAGACTGAAGTATCCCAACAAGGTGACAGCAAGCCAATCCCAGACAAAAAAATAATTAAAAAAAAATAAATTATATATATATGGAAAGATTTACTAATGTTGAAACTCTCTTGTGATTTTTCTCATATTTTTGTTTACTTCACTCTAAATATTTTAAAGCAGTAATCAAATTTGTTGTAGCTCAAAGACAGTTATTAACAAGAATAAGGAGATCAAAACATGTAAATCTAGGAAAAACACAGAAGTTATTTGTTACCTACTTAAAAACTACAAGTGTCTACTAATAAGTACAAATGGCAGCTTTTTGAATGTGAAACATAATAACTAATAATCAGTATCTTATAGCATGATAGCCAAAGGCAGTGACATTTGAACAGCATGTCTTCTCTAAGCTTAGATAACTTGGTAGCGCATGTCGGCAAGTGCTTAGCCATGTTAACATAAACCCTCATTAGACAGGATTAGGCAAGAAACAGTGACAAACAGGATGGACACTAACCCTCTGAGGAACTAATTCAGACACTACACACTAATTATCCTTTTAAATTACTTCAAGATTCAGAGAATGAATATCAGTGTATGTGCATATGACTACATGGGGAATTGTGTTTTACATACTACAACCTGTTTGTATTTTGCAACAGTTTTAAAATTATTTCTCCTTCATAATCAATTGTCAAGATTTTCAAAAGTGTTTATTCTTCAGGTTCCCTGGACAATGATCAACTCTGATGAAAAATTATATGATATTTAGATGTTTTTCTTTGTTCAGGAGAAAATGACCAGTAATTTATCTAGCAGAATCTCTCATAAGTGAGTGGATATTAGCAATCCGTTTTTGTACATGCATTTTAGGAACATAGGACTGAGTCAAGGACTCAGTTAGGACTGAGTTCAAATAATGTGAAGTAACTTTCACTGTAGGCTCCATGTCATAATTACCAGAAAAAAAAAGGGATATCCTAAAGAAAAGATAGAAGCAAATACTGACTCAGTGAATTGTATTCTGATTCCACTTGTTGATTCCTAACTTACTTTTAAAAAATCTGTTATAGGTTAATTTGCCTCTAATCTTAAAACAGAGTAGATCTTTAATTAACTTCTTACATTTGGTAAACTACATTGCTGATGTGAAGGTAATCTACGAGTATGAACCATAATCACATTCTGGGGTAGTAGTGTACATCTGATATTACTCTCAAAGCAAAATAAATAGATTCTTGTTACAATGATGTTAAGTATGTGTTAAAAAAAAAAAAAAAAAAAAAAAAAGTCTTAAAAGAGTGTGAGTAATATATATGTATAAATAAGCACATAAAAAAAATCAAAAATGACACATGAAAATAGAAGATGCTTCTCCAATTTACCTGAAAAAAAAACTAAGTTTTACAATCATCATCTTTTTCTTTTTCCCTTTTACCATTGGAATCGTTATTAAAATAATTTAATTGCATATGGATATTATAGGTGAATTATTATCACTAGTGTAAATAAAAAAGAATTTAAATGTAACCTTTGACAGTGAATAGGGGCTTTACTTTTAAATATTTTTTTTTTTCCCTCCAGATGTGGAACAATACATTTTATTGACAT
This sequence comes from Aythya fuligula, assembly GCF_009819795.1. NCBI lineage: Eukaryota > Metazoa > Chordata > Aves > Anseriformes > Anatidae > Aythya > Aythya fuligula. Next base: position 93,786,086 of record NC_045560.1, on the reverse strand, counting down.
ATTTTCTGACTTCTTTGAAATGTTCAAGATGGTACACCAGAAAAACTTTTACATATAAAATCAAAGTTGAGGAATTAGTGGTGATACCATCGAAATATCACATCACTTTTTATTTTACACCAAGGGAAACAAATCAAAGTGCTTACAGGTAAATAAAAGAAAATTCCATCTTAATTTTCTGTTACTGATTTACATGAATCAAATTTTCAAAGCAAGCTCATTTTCCTTAATAAATAGAAGTGACAACATTTTTGCATGCTATTTTGGCTAATTATATAAACACAGTTTTAGTGTGAATCTACATTTTCTGACAGACTAAGAATTGAACACAGAATTACACACTTTTGCATTAATTTCTGACAACACTAACTCAGGGTGAAATCCTGATCTGCTCAAAAAAAAAAAAAAAAAAAAAAGGAAGTTTTCTTCTTTTAAAACCTGTTTTAAAAATCAGCAAAAATCAGCAAATAAATTGCAAATTGTTTTCTTGCTACTCTTTTTGTAGTAAGTAATGAATTTGTTTGACCTCATAGATCATCCATGCAGAAATGAGATAGCAGTGCCAGTATGGAGAACCCAGAGAGAGAGAGAAACTGAGAACATCTTTTACTTCAGCTCTTACCTAGGAGGTAAGAAAGCATTTATTACTACTGACTAGTAAGCATGGCTCTTAGTGCATCATCCATAGGAATATTATGCATGAGACTATATATATGGAACAGAAGAGAATCAGGATTAAAACATGGATAGAAAGGTGGTTCAAAATGAAAGGAGAGAACTAAAATGCAAGAATGCCCTTTGGTAGAATCCATTATCCTAAGCCCCAGTCTTGGGAACATGAGAACACCCTTGGCATAAACATTTGTGTTGAGGTCAAGTGGGATTAGAAGAATATGTTTTTGGTTGCCTGGGGCTATGTCACAAAAAGAAAATATTAATTAAAAAAACAAGCTAGAGGTTTTTCTTGCCCTCAAACAACTCTCTTGCTCTCTCTCTCTCTCCTTCGCTTTTTTTAATGCATTCTTTTGCTTTTTACATTCAGTGGACTTGATTTTGATCTCACTGGTATTGGTTTGAATCAGAATAACTCCATGAAAGTAAGGACACTGCTCTGATATCAAATCCACCTGAACAAGGAGAGGCTTATTTACAGCATATTGCTTCAGTGCAGATGGTTAAAACAAGCCTGCACTTCAGTTAGTGAATGTTAAGATGTGACAGCATTAATTTGTGGTGTGAAAAAGGGTCTGTTGATAGGGCTAGTTTTCATAAAGTGACTTGGTTTTGAATCAGAGCTGAAGCCTCTGGTTCCTTGTGAATGCTTTTAGTGTGTAGGTCACCTCAAGGGCTTATGATAGGCTTCTGGCCTTGTTGATCATAGCAGGTGGCCATATGCTAAACCTTGAGCTGACTTTCAGAAGGACTTCTTCCCAGTTTAAAACTGGGAAGCATATACAAGTATTTTGGTGAATCAAGCTTGCAGTGTACAATTAGAAAATCTACTGAAGACAATGGCAACCTTGACATCATTGTAGTCTGTCTAAATTAGGAAAAGATATAATTTATCTATCTGATCTGACCTTTTCATAATCTACATACAATAACAGCTATACATTTTTCTTTAGTTTGGTTGATCAAAATAAGTTACCCAACTGATCTCAGTGCTGTTGTCAGAAGACTCGGTGCTATTTTCGGTTTCTCAACCTTCAGTGCTGAGATATGCTCCTGTATATTTGTGCTAGCTGTTTAGGAGAGGCTTTGAAGTGCCATGAGAGCCAAAACAACAAATCCTTGGGACCTGTAGGCTCTGGAGTGAGCAGAAAAAAATTAAGTCACTGTGGGAGTCAGACTGGTATGGCTTAAGAAACCAACATGTTGCTATGCTGAATAGGGACAAGAAAAGATAGGAACCACAATGCCTTGATCAGAGACTCATGTGTGCTTTCATGGGGCAGGTTTTGTTATGTGAACTCACATTCTTCAGGAACTAGTTTGAGACCTTTAACTATGTATAGACTGTGACCTGACCCATATTTGTAACATGATATTGCAGCTCTGGAGAGTGACTGCATTAAACAGTTGTCATTTGACCCTTGATGAATTACTCTCTCACCCTGCCATCACATGAAATGTCCTCAAGAACACATAAGATGACCTAATCCCTTTATGAATTAAACACACATATTTGTTTACTAAAACTGCAAAAAAAAACATCTTTCTATACAAACCTCAAACAAACAAACAAACAAACAAACAAAAACCTTCTTTTTATAGTATGATGGCAAAACACAAGGACTATTTTACTATTGTAATACAAATCTTTATTTCGGCCCACACACTACAAAACTGTGCTTGAATTTTGTACCCCAATGAAGCAACTGTGTCTAATCTTTCCACCTGTTTATGCTAGTATAAAAGTTGTATCTCACTGAATTTGCCTTATATACCAGATTGATTATTAGAAGTAATAGAAAATTGTATTATTTGGAGATTTTATAGATTTCATCTACTTGTTTTTATGGTAACGTATAATTAGCTGATGAAGGTCTCAGGATGGCAATGAAAGAAAAGAAAAAAAAAACAAACAAAAAAAAACACAACAAAACTTCATTCTTTTCCTACTATTGCTCAGGTTTGAATTAAATACAACTTGAGTATCATTAATTGGAAAATGCTCATATTTTTAAGCTAGAGAAAATATCCCTACTGTATTAAATGTATTAATTGAACATTATTTATAAAACCAACTGCTCAATAAACAATTTTCCCAACAGAACTGATATTTGACATGGCAATTTATATAAACAGTATGTATGTTCTTAATGTATATGTTTATCTACAATAGTAAACATAAGCAACCTTTTGCCTATCATATAATGCCCCTAAAGGCATTATGGGTTAACAGTGATTTAATCCCCTTATGCATGCATAATATGACAAGCTTTGCATAAATGATAATAAATAATTGGTATGTATAAATAATTCATCATTTATTTTTGCAGTAGAAATAGAATTCTTAGACATGTTTTAAACAAAGGGAATAGCAAACATGATCTCAATTAGAAAAGGAGTTAAATCACATTACACAAAACAATGTTTCAAATAATCCAGACTCATGCATGCAACATATATTTTTATTTCTTTCATGCTAGCATATGAGAGTGCTGGCTTTTTGTCAAGTATGGAATACATATTTAACAGCATCATAAAATAATGGAAGAAATAACTGCTATATTGGACATTTAATGTAAAACAAGAGGAAGTGATACATCAGGGAAAATAAATGCATATACTGTGTTCCCTAGAGAAATGGACAATATTGGTGATTTTATCTATCTATCTATTTATTTATTTATTTATTTATTTATTTATTTATTTATGGAATCAGTTCCAGTAATTTTGGGAAATTCCTCTAATTATCCTAGTTCAGCTACTAACTAACAAAAAGGTTCTAATGTTAATTTTTATAGTAAACACTTATTTAACAATGACTCTATGGTTGCAAAATAAACTAATTGGAAAACTTTTTTATGAAATAATATAATAAAAAAGGAAAAACAATACCATGTCACTCTAAATACGTAATAGTAGTAATAGTAAAACTTTAAAGATTTTAAGACTCAATGTAGATAGCCATGAATTAACTTTAAGAATGTAATGTCATCCTTATTCAGCAAGGCAGTCGAATACACACTTAACTTTAAGCACATGCATCAATCTCATTGACTTTATTCTCTCCAGAGTATATTTCTTTTCATTAGGAAGACACCGATTCTTAACTACCATCAAAATGCCAACTCTACTAGCTTCAATAAGTCCCTCTGAAGCTTCTCAAAGTCTCCTCTAATTTTGACCAATATAAATAGTGCTGGCATTTGCAAATGTTGGCGTGTCATTTCTTAACCCTTTCAACTGACAATTGTGCTTATAGACATACATGTATGTGTACATACATGTATCTAGAAGGAGTAATAACAATATCTAAGAAAATTAAAAATATAGTGACAAAGCAAAACCCCACAATTATTGTAATTTTTTTTTCCCACTAATATTAAATATTGCTAGCTTTATTAAGGATCTGTGAGGTACCTGGCTGTTAATGTATTGCCCTGTAAAAAAAAAAATAAATTAAAAAATCCTTTATACCTAGAGTCTGTCTTTTAGCTATTTTCCAACCAAAAGCAGAACCCGAGTTCTTACTTCATGACTGCTTAAAAATCCTATAAAAGCAATTTTAGCTATTTTGAAAGTACAAGTTTATACGTTCCTATTATTTACTTGTAAAGCAGAGAATTGTGATGTGCACTAATTTGCCTTTGCTCCTATCACATCATGGCCACTCAGTTGTTTCATTATATATTATTCATTACTTTTCATTAGTTTCAACCAATTTCCTGATATTAATTTATAAATCCCAGAAGTTTCCCTATTTCCTATTTAAAATCAGATAAGAACTCTGTATATTATCTGATACAGTAGCAAATTTAAATAAAATATTGTGTTTTTTATTTGGTAGCAGCTCACCTAGAATGTAAATATTTTGTTTTATTATTTTGCTTGAACCTGACACCTCAGTGTCTGACTATGCCCTAAAAGGCATGACTTACAAAACACCTCATTTAAATCCAGGATATTGAGCCTCAGTATTCCTTCTCAGATGCTATCCAACCCCAATGTCATCAGAAATCCACATATACACATATACACACACACACACACACATATATATATATATACACATATTTTTTTTTTCTTCTCATGTGTTCAGCTGTCTTCACATCCAGATTCTCATCCTGGGCCCTGCAAGAACTTCCTCTTCTCTGGCAAAGCCCATTTTAAGCTCTCAGGTAAGGGTGAAAAGCTTTCAGGATAGTATTTACTCCATATACCTCACCCAGATTGGTAGACATTTTCCTGGGGCAAATAATGGTTTGGCCTACTGCAAAGAGTCTCAAATGCAGCAAATAGCAGCAGTTCTTGTTATCTGACGGCTCAGAGACCAGACCATTCACAGAAGACGTAGGAGGCGTGTTTCATTTCTTCTTTCTCTCTTGGATCCCCTGCATTGTAGCCTATGATTTACACACAGAAGCAAGTGTTTTGATTCTTTGTGCTGCAGTTATTCCAAGTGGTGTAGGACAAAAGGCTATTGAGGGGATCAGAAACAGGTGTGGAAAGGCACACAATTCTGAGGCAAAATAATTTTAGTTTTGCCTTCCAGTCTCTGATGCAGTGCGCGTCTCACTGTTTATACAAAGCAGTCATTGGATTATTGGATCAGGGTGTGTGAACTCCCAATGTTGTCATACTCTGTAGCCTGTCTATGCCTGTGAGCTCACCTGAGCACTGAAAAATGCAAGCTCATATCCCTTCAGGCAAAGGAAAGATTTATTTATTTATTTATTCATTTATTTTGAGTTTTTGTGTTTTTGCAAAGATAGGCTAAGATAGAATAAGACAGGGCAACACTTGGCCAAACCAGGGCTGGTGCTAGAGTACAAGAGATGTGCCAGGTGCAATCAGTCATCAGTAAGTGGATGTAGAGGGGATATAGGAGTCCAAAGTAATCCAGATTTAGCTGGGTACAGTTTCACAACCTTTTAAATTGCAAGAATGTGCCTCTTCCTCGTTCCATCTTGTAGTCTTTTGCTTCTGGTGAGCTGCATGTTCAGCTCCCTATCACAGAATATAATTTTTTTCCTGTCCTCAGGTGGTTAGTTTTCTGCCAGGCAGCTGGCTCACTAGCAACACAAATGCCTTAGAGAAAAGGATGGGGCAAGGGTGAGTATGCAGGGAAACAGAGGAGAAAAAATAGCCACAGAGAATAGTTCAACCTAGATCAACCTAGTACAACCTAGTACAGGTCTTAGCTGTACTCTGAAGTTCAGGCACAAACTTTCAATTTTTCTTGTTGGCTAGTGGAAGGAGCTGCTTGCCAGCAAGGTTACTTTTGGGGCCCCTATGGAGGACATTTCCACTGAACTGAGGGCTGTCTGTTTCAGTGAGCACCAAGGTGCTCAAGCACAAGATCAGGAACTATACAACACCCAGAGTGTTATAAAGTTCAGACTATTGCTGTAACATTAGAAAATGTTTTACAAAGGCATAGGATGACTCCATATATATATATATATATATATATATTTTTTATCCTGCCATTTCCTCTCTTAAGTTTGGCCTTTTTGCATTAAAGTCCAACTACTAAGCAGCTTTAAAGAGAGGGCGAATCTTCCATTAAAAAAACAACAAGTTGAAGAACATCAGAAATGTTCCTTGGAACATTTTTTCTTCTGATATACTTCAACTTTGCTAGAGCAATGTCTTGTTTTTTTTGTTTTTTTTTTTTTTTTTTTTTTTTTAAATAAAATATATTTTAACTTGCAAACTGTGTAATATTATCTAATGCAGGATAGATGTTATCTACACAGGGTCTCATTCTATTAATTGCTTCTGCATGTTACTACTTTCAATATAATTGAAAGTAGCTACTAAAATCATTGTTTTACTTGGGTTCCTTTGCTCTAGGAAGAAGAAAATATGTAAGAAATATTTTAAATAAGATCATTAAAATTATATGCAATGAAAAAACATGAGTAGACATCTAATTTAAGTTGAATGTTCTCTGAAATTTCATGCATGTTTTTCCTTTGAGGCATGCTGAACAGCAAATGCCAAACTCTTAACAACAGTAAGGAGGAGAACACATGTAGAATAGCATTTGGCCTCTACATTGGCTTTTACCCTGAAGAATTATTTCTTGCTTAGGCATTTAAAAGAACCAGTGCAATCATGGATGCAACTTACAACTTACACAGTGGAAATTAGAGCCTTTTAGGGAAAACATATTCAACTGATAAAAAACTAGCTCCTTAAACTTTGGTGCGACATAATATTTCTTTTGGCAAGGGGTCACCAGTGCTCAACATATATCATCACTACCTTATTAGATCTTGAGGCAATTAGCTGAAAACAAACAGAAGAGACAAGCCCTGTATTGAGCTATAGAAACCAGAAGAAAATAGCCCATGGCACTCCATTATTCCAGAGCTTCATCAAAGGCTAGGCACTGGCTGCAGTTTAAAGAAAGGGGAGCATTGTTTTCATGTAATAGCTATACAGTATAGGGACTTTACCACATTATTTTTCTACTGATTCAAATTACATCCAAACTTGTCCGGTTATAATAGAGCAGTGGAAAGAACTTTTCAGTTCCGACATAAAACAGTATGTGCAATGTGTTGCTTGATTAGTTAAGGATTAAAAATCCAATTAGATCCTCCCTTTTCATGGGAAATCACATGAGGAATTTTGAGAAATATTAGTGAAAACCACTACTTAAAGTAACTGTCTGTGATAACAAAGTACTGATCTATAAGGAAGCCATGGAATCATCTAAGCAAACTGACCTTTACCATTTCCAATGCAAATGTGAATTTCCGAATAATAGGTTTAAAATTTAGCTTTCAATAGGAAACAGCATTTTCTACCTACAGAAAAAGATAACCACTTGAGAGAAAATGTCTGTCACCATAACAATAACATAACTAAATATTATAGTCGGGCTACATGGTGTTTTTAGTAACATGCTTTACAACTTGTAAATAAGTAAGGTAACCAAAAGATTGTGGCTTCACTCACATACAGTAAATATTAAGAGTTACAATAGTTTTTGTAACAACAAACAACCAACAACAACAAAAAACTAAGATTCTTAACAAAACAAAATTTATTTATTTATTCTTGTTTCAGAAAAGGACAATAATTGTTGGAGGTATCTGACTGTGTTTGCCACTTCTATCTGACTGTTAAATAGACATACTTCTATGTATACCAACTGAATCACTGTTTTTCTTTTTAATCACAGTAAACCTTAAAAATTAATTAGCATTTTAAGAAATTAGTTGTTCTAAGTTCAAGTTTTATAACGCTGTATAAATAATGTAGGGAAATACAAATAACAACCGAAATAGCAACCGTTTGTATCAGTACAGGCTGGGGAGCAACCTGCTGAAGAGGAGTTCTGAGGAGAAGGACCTGGGGGTCCTGGTGGATGACAGGTTGACCATGAGCCAGAAGTGTGCCCTGATGGCCAAGAAGGCCAATGGAATCCTGACATGTATTAAAAGGAGTGTGGCCAGCAGGTCAAGGGAGGTGATCCTCCCCCTCTACTCTGCCCTGGTCAGGCCTCACCTGGAGTACTGTATCTAGTTCTGGGCTCCCTGGTACAAAAAAGACAGGGATCTCCTGTAGAGAGTCCAGCAGAGGGCCGCAAAGATGATAAGGGGCCCGGAGCATCTTCCCTATAAGGAAAGGCTGAGAGACCTGGGTCTGTTCAGCCTGGAGAAAAGAAGACTGAGAGGAGATCTCATCAATGTTTATAAATACCTAAGGTGTGGGAGACAACCTCTGTTGGTTTGGCCAACCTCTTTTTAGTGGTTTGTGGGTAATGGCCACAAGATGGAGCACAGGAAGTTCTGCACCAACATGTGAAAGAACTTCACTGTGAGGGTAATGGAGCACTGGAACCAGGAGGCTTCCCAGGGAGGTTGTGCAGTCTCCTTCTCTAGAGATATTCAAGGCCCCTGGGCATCCTGCTTTAAGGAACCTGCTTTGGTAAGGGGATTAGACCGGATGATCTCTTGAGGTCCCTTCCAACCCCTACAATCCTGTGATTCTGTGAAATCTTTCATCTTGAGCTATGAAGGTATTCTAGATGTATAGGATGCCAATACTATCTTCCTTGCATCAAATTTTTAACTTTCTTCCCTATCCAAAATAAAACCAAAACAAGCCACTCTAAGTATATAAACTGAGATCTCTAAGGATCTAAATACCTCCTTTGTATCACTGGAGGATTCTGAACCTAGAGCCAAAAAAAATGATGCTGAAGGCTTGAATCATAATGCTGTAGGGTGGAAGATAAAGAACAACACTGTCATTCTACCTTCACAGCTTAAGGAGTGGCTTCAAATGATCTGTAGACTACCTTGTTCTCAGTGTAGGGGTTACTTCAATCACAGTCTGTACCCTCTTGGATTCTGGATCAGACCTGCAAGGCAATTAACAGTAAATACTCTTAATTACATTGAAGATCTACTAAGCGCTTAGGAGAAGGCAGATCAGTAAAGTCTGTATTTCACCTAGCCTCATCTGCTGTTTCAGTTCTGAGATAAGTTTCAGGCTGTAAATGCTTTTCCATGTTGTGTATAAATTTTTTTGTAGAAAGCCAATCCATTTTTCACATGTGAATATGAAAAGAAGCCTAATAGGGAAAAAAATAAAATAGGAAAAAACAAAACAAAACAAAACAAAACAAAAAAAAAAAACAAAAACATTTCTAGACATACAGTCTGATTCTTATACTTCTTTGGAATTAATGTTTACACAAATTACTGTGCTTAAAATAAAGCTGAAGAAGAAACAACTGGGAAAATAATTAGCCTAAATTTATTTGTAAAGGAAAAAAGTATGATTTAAAATCTTTCTCAAATAACACTTATTAACATGTTTTGTTTGTTGTTTGTTTTTTTCTTTTTCCATTGTAATGTCTCCTTTCCAATCACTTATTTACTGTTGCAGGTCTATATCTTTTCAGCTCTTCAAAGTCAGAGGAGTGATTTACAATAGTCTTATCAATTTCATGTGAATGGTCTATGGAATGTTAGGATTTGGTCAAATTCTTTCCCATAAGAGGTTTCAATTTGTTCATCATCCTCTCCTGGTATCTGGTTTCAAGACATGATGTGCAGAATTACTTTTAATATCAGTTCTGCAGATACTATACATTAGCAGAGAAAATTAGACACAATTCCTTTTAGATCTGATGTGCTGCTGTTGTCTTTAGGTTGTCAGGGTGTCGAATTAATGGCAACTGGAGAAGGTTGCCATGACTTAAGGGATCAGTGTAAAAGGAAAAATAATCCTTTATATCTTTTCTGGGAGAAAGGAAGGCAGCTGTTACATATCATTCAGCTATGAAGCTCCACCAATATTTTTTTATTTTGTTATGCTACCAGAAGAGATGTGTGTATGTATATGTACAGAATTCTTCCTAGAAAATTAATGCAAAATAACATATATGTGGTAACTTTAACTTAAAAAAAATGAAAATATACTGTTTTAAGCTTGATTAAATAAATTTTGGTATGGTATATAACTTCTAGAATGTCTGTTTCCCCCCATAGAACCTGAAAACCTAGTATATCAATTTATATTACATTTCTATTATATTTATATTAGTAGTATTTCTATTTCTATGAGAACCATGCATTAAGTTATTATATAATCTCATGAATATAAAACAATAGATGGCGGTAACTGCCTCTTTTGAAATCATACAAACAAACACCATACCTCATACTATGCGCTTTTTTTGCTCTGTTAAGAACATGGTTATAATTATTTATCTACTTATGCTTTGTAAAGATTGCTTGATTTTTTTTTTTTCTTAGAATGTAAGCTTGTAAATGTC